>NC_056730.1:161766358-161911358 GCF_019279795.1 Protopterus annectens | reverse complement strand
ACTGAACATATTCAACTCTTACTGCATGACATATGTACAAAGGTTGACAGAGTTGTGGCTGAAGGCACTAACACAGAGCCAGTATTGACATGTTGCTTAGATGAACTTGTACATTTACTGGTGTAACAGGGTCTGTTGTGACATATGTCTACTGAGGGATATGAAGTCAGTAACTCACATGGCTGTCACCATGTACTGACTGCAATCCTCAGAGTATGCTACTGCATTTCTACAGATAGGACATGTGTGAGTAACACAACACATGTAAGACTCCAAACACTGGCCAGTCTGCAGATAGTCCTACAGGTGGGAGTTCCCCTAACCACATAACACTGTCATGACAGCTATTAAATTATGTAGACCAACCATATCCACACAAGCCCTGTTAAAGCAACATTATTTCAAATGTAGAAGAGCAATACTTGCATTCTGTCCTCATGTCTGGAACATCCCCCTCCTGATTGTTGGCATGTCTCAACAGTGTATGTTGTAAGAGGCACAGCCAACTACCCTCTCTGATTCTTTTTGTCAAACACTGACATGAAGTCCTGCTCATAGTGAATGAATAGGGCAACACCCACATGCTGTTCTTAGTTATAGGAGTGTGTTTCCATGCAATTGGCTATGGGAATGATACCACAGCTGTTCCAGGTGCAATCAGCTAGTGAGGGACTGCAATTCGTGCACAGGCCATCAGCTGATCATGAGCATCACTTACAAAACACAAGCTGCTGCCTAAGCAAAGCAGGTGTTCTTTTCCACATCCATCAGAGAGACAGTGAGAAAGCCAGACAGAGACAAAGTAAGGGGGTAGGAGAGTGAAAGCTAAGCATGTTTGTGTCACACACTTACCAGCACTGAGTTTCAACCCCCTGCCTGACTATGTATTGCTATTACATCTTTATGCAATTATTGCATGGTCATGGAGCCTAATTGTTGTAGAGCTCTCCAACAGTATCTTTGAAGGTGAGTGACATCAGCAACAGTGATAAAGGAGGGATAAAGTAAGTGTAGTACATGTGTTTGCCCACAAAAGCAGGTGTCAAGGAAGACACAACCACACTGTCTCAGGGACTCATGCACGTTATCACAGTTGGCAGGGTCAGGATTAGAATTCCTAACTAACTAGTTTGTTACACCACAGTATTACGCAGGTATCACATGCGCCACAGAGGTTATCAGGCTGATATATGGGCAAAGGGTATGTCAAGGTGACTGACATCAGAAGGCATGCTACAGTAGGGGAATGGGAGGTGCAGTGAGTGTGAATGGCTTCCAAACCATTAATCTCCACACACACACACACACACACACACACACGCACACACACGCACACGCACACACGCGCGCACACACACACACACACACACACACACACACACACACACACACACACACAGATTTGGCAGTACTGACATGCATGGATTCATTGCTTCACAGGTGTACCAGAAGGCTGTACAAGGCTAGGCAAAGGGTATGCCTTGGCATCAGGCCACATGACAATGGTCTGCAGTGTAGCTCAGGGGTGTAGTCATTCGATTGGCCCAGACAGGTGGGTATTGTATTCACCATCCACTCATCTGGGTTACTATTGTGGGTGGCTAGTGCTGTGCAATGCCTGCCCTATATGTGTACTATATTCTATAACATGGGCAGTGTCTGGGTTGTGTACAAGTCCCACATCCATGTTCTGTGACATGTGGTAGTGTACCTGGGGTCTCTGGGGCATGTAGTGTTGACAGATTGTTATTATCTGATGTGGTATTCCTGACCTCATGTGGTGAGAACTGGCTATGGAACTGAGGTTGTGCCTGCACCTACATTGACAGCATGATACAGGTATTCACTGGTGTTAGTGGCACCTGTCCATACAGGGCATGTGTATAAGGCATGGTATTTCCTTTGTGGATTACATTTGCAGACTCTACAGTTGTTTCAGGCGTCCAGTGGGGAACATAGCAAAGGACCACTGTAGGCAATTATTTGCCTATTGTAGGGATGGAACAGGGTGCCATGTCCTCTGTAGTCTACTGCAATCACACTGTGGTTACTATCTGTTGGCACTATGCATGGAACTACCAATATAGTGGTTGTTGTCTAGTCAAGTGTGTTTGTGTAGGAGACATGGGTGGAGAGTGTTCTCTGGGTAATACAAGGGTTGCCTATATTGTTCACCAATCCATAATGTCACATGTAGGGGTATGGATTGTCTACACCAGCCTCTCTGCTGTTTGACATCTGTTGTCCTTGTAAGGTGGACATTGTGACATATAGTAAGTCCTCAATATAAGAAATTTGTAAAACCCACCGCACAATGATTCCTGTTATTACACAATCACAGCTACCGCCACACAGGATACTGATGACACACACACACACACACACACACACACACACACACACACACACACACACACACACACACACACACACACACACACTTGACAGTACTGAGACTCAACCCCCAACCTAGCTATGTATTACTACTACACTGTACCACATTTATCGCACACTCCATGGAGCTTACAGGGTTAGCTCTACTCCAACAGTGTATTTCAAAGTGAATAACATCAGCAGGTTTGCTAAAATAGGGAAATGGAAAGTGTAGTGACTGTGATTGGCCTCAAAAGCATTGATCCCTGCACACACATTAACAAACATACACACACACACACACACACACACACACACACAGCGTTTCACACTTGCCATGTCTGAGATTAGAACTCCTATCTAACTAGTACATCACACTATAGCATTAAGCAGTTATAGCATGGATCATGGAGCTTATAGGGCTAGCCCTACTCAATGGGTATATTTCAAGGTAAATGATAGCAGCAGGCTAGCTAAAGCAGGGCAATAGAGAGTGCAGTGTGTATGAAAGGGCCATAAACCATTCACCTGGAAGCACACACACAACTTTACATTTGACAGGAATGTATATACAACTTCTAGATGAATAATGACTTGTACTGTCATGTTACACAGTTATCATAAGCACCACAGACAATATAGTGCTGAGGGCTAACAGAAGCAAATGTCTACAGTGACAGACATTTGCACATCATGTGGTATTGGCCAATTGGATGTGTGCTGGGTGGGACAGACCTCATGATGGGAAGCTCTTTGTCACTGTCTGTCACTCTCTTCCCCAATTCTATGTATGTATGTATATGTTTGACCTATTATAGTGTGTTGTCCTTGGATATATGTGTGTATTCCTATCCGATGTGTGTGCAAAGTATGACTGGTGTGCAATGTGGAGTGTGTGCACAGACATCTGCGACTGACGGATATGTATAGTCCGCTGTTGTTGCCAGACATGGGTTTCATTTGGAGCATGCCCAGTATGACCTTTTGTACTGAATGTGTGAATCCATTCCAGGAAGGTTGTACTCTAGTGCAGGCATTTGTGTTCTACACCTACAGCTAGCAACCTGTTTCTGCAGGTTATCTGTAGATAGGTTGACAATATGGGGTCGCAATGGACAAAGGTTAGTGGGATACTGTGAATAATTGTGTCTGTGCTGCTTCTGCTACATGGTTTTGGTATTAGCAGAGATATTCAGACATATGTACTGTTTTACACTGTGATGTTTTATGTCATCAACTACTGACAGGTATACATATTTGCTCACAGTAATTTCCTGGGGAATACAAGATGAATGAAACTGTATCCAGTATTGTGGTCAGCAGCCTACATATTTTTACACAATCATGCCACTATGGAGGGGGAGCTGCAGACACTTACTGATGGGCCTGTGTAAATGGTTCAGCACCTTGGTACTGTGGTGGCTGAGGATCCCATGCTTGTACATCTATTGACATGACAGAATGGCCATATCCTGCTGTGGCCATGCCTCACAGCTGTGCAGATTCACACAGGTTACCCAGAGGCAGGGCTCATGTTTCTGGTCATTACTCCTTCACATTGTGGTTTATGAGCAGGTTTGTAGCCACCCATTCCTGTGTTTGCAGGTAGGGATTGTATGTGCACACATCTGAGTTTCAGACTTCACACACTCCATGGTGTCCATGCTTCTACCCCACCCCTGTTATTCTATCCTCTTCCTAACATTATGCAAACAATATCTGATAAGTATCCCTATAGTTATCACTTCATCCCAGCAGTATTTAGGGGTTGGTCCACAGTTCATGCATTGGGACATGGTGGACATACTACTGGGATTTGTCAACATGGCCTTGTATTTGTGTTCTGTGGACTGTGTTATGTCATTATTTGGGAGTCCATGAGATAACATACACTGGCAAAGAGTGAAACAATACGAATTTCATGAACTTTAGTCATACTTTGACTTAGGAATGGAGTCCATTTCCATCATGGTATTAGAAATCCAAAAGACTTGGAGAAATTAAAAACAGCAGTACAGGTGAGACAATGGCCTTTGACAGAGGACTGTAGGGCATTTGGTAGTGATGCAAGCCATCTGTAGCAGGCCAGTGCATTGTGTCACTCCTACAGTTCCAGGCTGCAATCCACTGTATTCCCCTGGGGTGACAGGGTAGATGTGCAAGATGTTAATGGCAATAGTTTCTGTCCTTATTAATCCATTGGTGTGGATGCTGGCAGAGTGGTGCTTACAGCTAGGGACACACCTGCATGGGACACCTCTTCAGCATGCTGCATTCTGTGGATATTCCCATACAGAGGTGGGGGTCATACTGTAGTCATTCCCAACAGCAGGGATTTGACTTGTGAGGTACCTGTGGCTGATGGTGGGGTGAGCTGAGTGCATGTGTGCTATGGAAGCTACTTGCAGCTGACTCACAGATATACGTGGGGCATTCCACTTATACAATCCCTACCTGCAAACACAGTTCTCAGTACTTCATACCTGTGTCTTTTGTGGTCTGCCAGTGTTTGGCCAGACTACATCAGTATTCCATACTACACAGCCAACTAATGTGCTGCTAACCTGTATGTACAAATCCAAAGGTGTGTCCATTTGACAGTAACATTTTATACACTCTCTGTCTAAGGTACTTTCACCTGTGTACCATTTGTATGTCTGGGCCCACATTCATGCCATGTCCATCTTTCAGATGGTGACAGATATTACATCCGAACAATTAGTATGGATTACTGCTGGATTGTGTCTTGCTGGGATGCATTGTGTTTGGCACTGCAGTTGTGAAAACTTGGCCCTGTCATAAACAGTACTGGCCATTGACCACCGGGACACAACCCTCCATGCCTACATGTTAATCACTTTCACACAATATACAACACACAACAACCTAACACACAGAGCTCTGCATATTGTGCACATGCAACAATACATCCTGCTACTTTGGCCAGCTCAAGTAATCTGTGCTCCACTGTTATTATACCCACACATACATGTTACTACATTTCTACATAGGATTGTGGGGGGGCACACCTGACAACTGTAAACATCTGCTATGACCATACTGGTATTTCAGGTACTCTGTTGGCTTCCATTTCATTCTGTATTCTGTCCTATCATGCAGACTAGAGGCATATCAGTGTAGTACAGTTCTTAGGTTTTATTGACCTACATTTCAGTTTCAGAATTCTTACCCTTCAGAACCAATATCCCACTGCCTGACCTGTTGTAATCTGTCTGTTTAGGTCTGGAGGGGGCGTATTCTCCATTGCCATCAATCGGAGACCTTAGCACAGCCTTTCTTTGAGTTTGCCTACACCTGTCCTGCTGACTGAGACTGATGTTGGATATGTGAGCCTCACTGACATGCATGTGTATGTCCTATGGATACACATTTAGTCCACCGCCTGTCCTGCAATGGGTTTTGTCACCTTGTCTAGTACTGCCTACTATGTTGACACCAGTATTTGTTATGGATTTCATGCTGCCCATATAGGTGTCTACTATCTGCTGCCATCCCATTCAGCCACCCAATTCCTTACATGCTCACATCCATACCATAGATACAAGTAGCAGAACATACTACTCCATTCAACAATTGATAGTGAGAGTGACTTACTTTGTGGCTGTGCTAGTATTGAGGATGGTGCTGGAGGGCTGACTATGTTGGATGCACATAGTACACTCCCTATACATGGTTAAGCACAGGTAGTGTCATGTGTGGCATCCCCTTTACTGTATGTGCGAGTCAGAGAGAGGTGTCATTCCCTGGGTTCCTACCATGTCAGTGTATGTGCTATGCATTGCCTCTTTGCCAAGGCCTGGGCATACTGGGCATGCCTCATTCTGCTTACAGGGGCAGGCTCAGGTTGTTCTTCCTCTGAGTCACTCTGTGCCTGTGCTGGCCTTGCCAATGGTGGGGGGCTGTGTGGCCCTGCTCCATGCTGTTCCTGCTGCAGCTGTTTCCTCAGGATCATATTGTGTAGCATAACACATACAATAACAATTTGGGTACATGTAGCTGGTGAGTACTGCAAGGCTGCACCAGATATGTCCAGGCACCAGAACTGTGACTTGAGCATCTGAAACACACACTCTATTATGATTCTGGTCTGTGCATGTGCCTCATTATGGAGTTCTTGTTTGGGTGTGTGTGTGCATTTCTGATGGGTGTCATCAGCCATGGCTCCAGTGCATAACCAGCATCCCCCACTAGGTGGCCATATGGGAGGTCCCCATTGGCAAATCTCTGGTACAGCTGCGTCATATGCCAGATGTTGGAGATGTGATAGCTTCCAGGGCTGCCAGCACACACATTCATTATAATGCCCTGGGTATCACACATGATCTGGCAGTTGATGGAGGGGAAGCCCTTGTGGTTTATGTAGACTCTACCCAACTCACCGGGTGGTGGTTTGATGTGTATGTGCATGCAGTCTATAGCACCCACTACCTCAGGGTATTCTACTACTTGGTGGAAGAGATGGATATTGCTGGTCAACACCTCATGGGTGTTGAGGAAATACATGTGCTCACTGGCATGTGCTGACATGGCATCCAGGGACTGGTGGAGTACCCTGGATGCTGATCCCTGTGAGATCCCCACGATATTTCCAGTTGGCCTTTGGAAGGTACCTGTGGCTAGTATTCTTAAGCCTACACATACCTTGGTATCCACTTGGATGGGTTCCACTCTGTTGGTTCTGTGTGTGAGGCATGGCACGCACAGCTCAACAAAATGCTGTAGGAGATTCCTGTCCACCCTATAGTGCTCCACTATCTCCAGCTCATGTAGCCCCTGGTAGGTTACCCTGGGTCTGTACAATCTTCTCCTTCTCCTCACTGTGGGTCGGTCATCAGCATTGTCATCCTCACCACCATCAGCTTCTTCCACATGTTGATTTATGAGAGCAAAAGCAGCCCCTATCATTTTGTTGCTTTTGTTAAGTAAAATTTCCCCGTTTGTGTACACCAGTGGTGTTATGCTGGGGGGAAAAACAGAAGGAAAGGTGTTTGCATAATTTATAGTAGTGTGCTGGGCTGGGCTGTTGCCTGTATAATTGGCTCATTCTAATACATTTCACCTGGCAGCTATGCTAGCTCTCCTTGATTACCTTACTACTGCTATTTTCCCTTCCCATTGCCCTCCTGTTTAAGCCCCAAGGCGTGCCATATAAACCAAGTGCTCAGCTATGAATGAAGCTGCTATTTCCTGTTTTATTTTAAACCTGGTGCGCACTGCGCATACCCGTTTAGGCAATGTAAACACAGTTTAGCAGAAACTAGCCCTCCCTGCACACGATCACACTCTGCATTTCTTAGTGGAAGACAATACAGACTTAGACACACAACTTGCCTTAGCTGTGCTTAGCTAAGTGCAAACATGGACCACAAGGCTCCAATAAGTTTACAGCATGCATGACACACCTCCTTATGAAGTCATCTAGCTCTTAGGCTTACACTGTGGTCTTAATGCATCCACACGGTTGGGTGCAAGCTAGCACTGAGGGAAAATCTGTGATTCAGTATCATTGCCCTCATTTGCATAGGATTGACTGCTAATGCATGGTTACAAATCCAACAGTCAGCCTTCTCCCTTAACAAGCACTATTCCATAGTATTGTTGTGTTATGCATGCCATTGACTATTATGGTAGAATTATGATTTTGGTTTAAAAGCTTATTTCCAGCTTTTCTTTTATTTTTGGGCCAATCTCGTTTGCATACTGCTGTAATGTGCTTAAATGGCCAAAATCAGCCAAAAAAAAGTTAATTTTTATAATTTTGAAATTATCTTTTACGCCTATGGTCATATATTTGGCCTTTGGCATGCCTAACCCTTCTAATACATGCATTTTTATGAGCTGTCCTGCCTCCGCTATGTAGTTTGTAGAAATGTATTCAACTACTGGCTGAATACATTTGTGCAATGTACACTATTCCTGCATGGATGTCTGCCTGCTTGCTGAATCACTAATTCACCTCATTTGCATGTTTTTCACCAGCAAATGAAGTAATTAGCATACTGTGTCCATGCAGGAATAGTGCAGGAGTGCTCATGCATGTCCCAGGTGGTTATTCCTGGATCGCACGTCAGCCATATTGCTTGCAGCAGCCCTTGCACTATTCCTGCATGCCATGCAGAGCTTGCTGAATCCTGGGGAATATCTTTTTCCATGGATTGTTAGTCCATGACTTAGGAGTAATCCTTAGTTCCTTGACTTTAATTTCCATCAGCACTGTTTCGTTTAATAATCTTAAGAATTCTTCAAATGATGGTTCAGAGTTGGAATTCCATTTTCTGGAGATACATTTCCTAGCAACTGCTAGAGTAGTCCATAGTAAATATAAGTTGTTTTTATTCATTTCTGTGTTTTCATTGACATTTAATAAAACTAGTGATTTAGATAACACAAAAGAATCTGTGAATGCAGCTTGTAAAAAGTTACTGATATCTTCCCAAATTTTTTTTTATTTTAACACAATCATAAAAAACGTGTATCCAGTCTGCTTTACACATTTGCAAACATCTCCAACAGATAGTATTATTAGAAGAATTGAATTTGGCTAGTTTATTGGGTGTATAAAATGCTCTATGCAGAAATGTTCGGGTGCATATACTCCAAAATTGTGTGTTGGAGGTTAATTTAATAGAATATAATAAATTATTTTTACTCTTCAAGGACAGCCTCATTGGATGTCCTTTGCTGATGAAATTTCAATAGCTTTGTTGAGTTTTGACTTTATATTTTATATAAATTTGAAGTTATATTTTCCCACTTATGATTATTATAAACATTTCATTCAGATAATTTATAAATGTAGGTCTGTTTTTGAAAGATGAATTATTAATTATTCTGCATAGATCTTGTGAATATATTAGTGCACTTTGAAGTACTAGCCATTCTGAAGGAGATATGTCATATGTACTTATTATATATTGACTGTCTATAACTTTCTGATTATTGATACATTGCTGCCAACAAGTAAAATTATTTGTTTCCCATATGGTAAAAACATTCTTATGTATCTTATTAAAGAATTTATTTTGTGGAGCTAAAAGGATATAATAGATCCAGCCAGAGTTTTATATCTATATTGGTATTAACAAATTTTCTAAAGGTGTTAAAAATGTTATTTATAAATTTTAAATTAGTAGGTTTTACTGGATTATATTGCATGCTAAAGCATAAAATATACAATAGCTTGATAATTTGATAATTTAGCACTGAGTTTTTTAATACTGTATTTTCATTTGAATAAATAATAGTATGCAAAGTTTTCCAACTGGATGAATAATTTGGATATATCCAGTTTATGATAATTTAAAAAATAGAAGCTTTAATGTAGGTTTCTATGTCCGAAAAGTTTATCCCACACTGTTTCCATGGTCTGATATGATGTGTTAATGCTACTCTATTTCTATTAGGGTACCAAAAAAATTTTAATAGGTGTGTGTTTATTTCTTTTAAAATATGTTTATCTGGTGTCATAGGAATGGCTTGGGCTATATATAATATTTTTGGTAGTAGTATCATCTTTATTAATTGCAGTCTGTCTTCAAATGTTAAATACATTTTATTCTACTTTACTACATAATCTTTCATGGCATTTATTTTATTATTGTAGTTTAAAGCTAGAGCTTTTTCTATATTTTTACCAAGGGTAATGCCTAAATAGTTTAAAGTAGAGACTTGTTTACCAATTACATGGTCACCATCTACTAGAAAGTCATTATTTTTATTCAATATTATAACATTTGGTTTTGTTTTGTTAAAATGAAGACCTGAAATTAGATAACATTTTTCAACCTGTGTATCTAATTCTTTTTCAGATTCTTTTGAAGTGGATAAAGTAAGAAGTACATCAACTGCAAATAGCATAATTTTGGAATTATAATGTCCATATATTTTAATACCTTTTATTTTAGCATGATAGTGAATTGTAGAAGCAAATGGTTCAATAGCTAATGCAAATAGGATGGGAGACATGGGGCAACTTTGCTTTGTGCTTTTGGTTAACTCTGCAGGTTCAGAAGTAAATGGTCCTAGGTTTACATATGCTAGGTTGTTTTCATAAATATCCTTTATTAATGAAATAAAGGAGTGAGGAAATTCATAAAGTTCTAATACTTGAAATAGCTAATCCCATTTTAAGGAATCAAAGGCTTTTTAAATGACTAATGCAATTATTAGGGCTTATTGATTTTCTCTATTTAGAATGTCAATAAGCGTTAATATTTTTTCTATGTTGTCATAAGTATGTCTATTATGTGTAACACCTGTTTGATCTTCATTTATAATATGTATCATAGATTTTTAATCCTATTAGTTAAGATAGACATAAATATTTTATAATCATTATTGAGTTAAGAGATTGGTCTATAAGAACTGCATTGTGTAGAGTCTTTTTTTCTATTAAAATAAGTGTAATTAAGGAATATCTCCATGACAGTGGTATTATGTTTTGTGTTTGAAGTTTGAGTAAGGTTTTATGAAAAATTGAGGTTATGTATGTTGAAAAATGTTATACAATTCAATTATAATACCATCAGTTCCTGGAGCTTTAATACTTTTACTTTCCTTAACCTTTTCTATGACTTATTTATGTTATTTGTTATTGAATATCTAATTTTAATTTTCTGGTATTTTCTTAATTATTGAGCAGTTTGACTCTAAATTTAAGAGATGAGATTTAAATTTACCAGTTCTATAGTGTTCAGTATAATGATGTTTGAAAGCCTCACAAATATCACTTATATCTGAAACTTTTTTGTTTTTTTACCCTTCATGAATAATATTAGTAATGTTGTTTGCTCTAGATTGCATTTTTTATTCTCATAGCTAAATTATGCATATGTCTAGGAGATGCTGAATAAGCATTTAGTTTTAACCTTTCTAGTGCCAGATTAGTTTTATGAGTTAGCATTTCATTGTATTTGTTGTTTAAGTCATCGTTTTGTTAGTCAATCTTTTTGTTGAGTCATTATTATTAATCTCTGTAATTTGATTTTGTATATTATGTAGTTCTGATTCCCATTCTTTCATTTTATTTCTAAACCATGTAAGAATGCTACCATATATATAGGCTTTTAAAGTATCCAATCTTATAAATATATTAATTTCTTCAGTATAGTTGGTATCTAAGAAAAATTGTAGCTCTGAGATTAACCATGGTCTAAATTCTTTTAATTTTGTGATATAGGCTGGTATCCTTGTCATATGTGTTAATTTCTTAAAGTCTATTTGAATTTTAAGAATAAGTGATTATGATCTGATAGAGGACAGGGCTAATTAAAAAATATATATTTTGTGTTTAACTCTTGAGATATATACATTTTGTCTATTCTTGTTTGGGTACCAAGTCTATGATCTTGGTGGGAATGTAGAAGTGAATTATTTTCTTTAAAGGTAAATGTGTCAGTTAGATTTTGATTTTCACTCCATTTTTGAGTATTTTTGCTATGGAGATTTTATTTTATTTATTTATTTTATTTTACATTTGTTAACCGGGCTGGTCCAGCTGGATACATGTCCATTTTCAGTGGAGGCCCGAGGAGAAAAGCTCCACTATCTACTACATGATAATTAACAGTAAATTGTCAAATACATACACATATTCACACATGACTGACAGTATGATACAGAATATTTAGGAATAGGCAAGGAAAAGCTCTACTATCTACTACATGATAATTAACAGTAAATTGTCAAATACAAACACATATTCACCCATAACTGATAGTCTGTTACAGAATATTTAGGAATAGGCATGGAGAAAAAGTACACAGTGTAATGGATATACAAGCAAACACAGAACTTAGGACATTTGTATAAGATAGAAAGAGGAAGGTAAAAGGGATAGTGTTGTAGATAGAGTAACAGAATGGATAGAGTAATATAGTAGAAGTTGGTTATTAAAAGAGGCAATGTCAAGTAGGGAAAAGGTACAAGATAAAGAGGGCATGTCTTAGTAGTACAGGTATTGTTAAAAGAATAAAATAGGAAAAAAGAAAGATATGTGTATAGGAGATGGGAGCCATGATAATCAGCTGGGGTAGTCACAAGAGCAAAGCCAGTGGTTGGTTAGGTAGTGTTTTAGTTTAGTTTTAAATATAGAGATGGAGGTTTGGGATGTTAGGTTGGGAGGAAGTAGGTTCCATTTTTTACCAATTGAGTTGGAGAACATAGATTCTCCTGCAGAATTTCTTGATTGAGAGGTTTGAATTAGAATTTTGCCTCGGAGCCGAAGGTTTTAGGTTGTTATAGGGCTGGATAAGGGTGGAGAGCATAGGAGTGTTGCCAGGGTGGTGCAGGGCTTTCTGGGCTATAGAGAGCTGGTAGTATAGAATAAGGTGAGGTAGCTCTAGCCATCCAAGATGGCGGAGGTTTTGCAGTGGTGTGTTTTATATGGGGAGGATGTGGCAAATCTGGCAATGTTATTATAGGCTGATGTAAGTTTATTGATGTTATATTTAGTTAGGTTTGTGTAAATAGGGGAAGCATAAAGTAGCGTAGAGATGAGATCGTTCTGGCTATGGTAGTTCTTGCCTCAGAAGTAAGGAAGGATTTGATTCTATACAGTGAACCTAGTTTTCTATTAGTTGTTTTTATAGTTGACTTGATATGTGAGTCAAATTTGAGTTGGTTGTCAATAGTTATGCCAAGGAGTTTGGTCGTTTCATCTGGGGAGATAATGGTACCATTGTTTGATGTAAGAGAAAAGTTAATAGGGGGGGATTGGTGTAGGTTTGAAGAAGCAGTTTAGTTTTCTTAGGGTTTAGAAGTAAACAATGATTAGAGAACCATTGTTCTATGGTTGAAAAAGTTTTTTGGGTAAGGAGGTGTAAGTCATCTTGGTTGGAGGCAGAACAAATGATGGTAGTATCATCAGCGTATTGAATGCAAGTAGATAGGGTGACATGGTGTAGGTCATTGATAAAGATGGAAAATAGAAGGGGACCTAGGATGGAGCCCTGAGGAACCCCTAGGGAGGATGGTAGGAGCTCTGAAAGATTATTGTTCCATAGCACTGCTTGTTTCCTATTCTCAAGGTAGGAAGTAAACCAGTTAAGTGCAATACTATCGAGAGATGGATTTAAGTCGGTGCAGGAGTAGTTGGTGGTTCACCATGTCAGCTTTAGATAGGTCTACAAAGAAGGCTGATGAAGGTAGATTGTTGTTTCGGTTGTGATTAATGGATTCAATAAAGGATAGTAAGGCTGTGGTGGTGCTATGGTAGGGAAATCCATGTTGGCAGTTAGCTAGCAGATTATTTTGAAGGAGGTGATTGAGTAGTTGTTTATGGATACACTTCTCCATTATTTTTGCAATGGGAGAAAGAAGTGCAATAGGGCGGTAGTTTGAGTATTCAAAGGAATCCCACTTTGAAGAGTGGGATGATGTGGGAGATTTTCCAGAGTGAAGGTATGGTACTTTCTTTAATGGTTCTGTTAATTAGTAAAGAGATTGGATATGCAACTGCTTTAGCTCCAAGCTGGAGATATTCTGCTGGGATTTTGTCGGCTGAGGGAGTGGAAGGTTTAAGTTTTGAAGTAGTAGTATATATGATGTGGGTATAGGTTTGAGATGAAATGGTGGTGGGGTACAGTTAGAGGTGTCTAGTAAAGAGGGGTCAGGGTTTTGCTGGCTAGCTAGATTGAGTATTGTAGAGGTGAAGAAGTTATTAAAGGCATTAGCAGTGTTTAAGGGCGAGTCAGGGTGGGAGCCTATTGGGCTAGGAGTTTCTATTTTGCCAGGGCATAGTAGTGAGTTTATTGTGTTCCAGAATTTCTTTGGCTGGTGTTGGGAGGAATTTTGTAGCTGGATGTAAAATCCTTTTTATCTTGTAGGATGGCTAGTTTAGTCAGGTTTCTTTTTGTTTGTAATTAAGGTGGTCAAGTGAGTTTCTAGTGGTTCGCCATTTAGTCCAGGCTTTGTTTCTACTAATCATAAGTTGTTTAGTGTTTGTTGAAAGCCATTTTGCCGTTCTAGATTTCATCGTATAGAGGGGGCATGCTGATCAAGAATGGTAAGGAAGGTGTGGTTGAAGTGGTTAACAGCGTCATCTAATGGCAGGGTTTGCAAAGGAGACCAGTTGACTAGGCTTAGTTCATTTTGAAACTGAAGGGGATCAAAGATTTTTGTTACGACAAAACGGATGAGAGGTGGTTTGGCTAGAATAGTTTTGTGTCTAATTATGTATGTTAGTGAGTGGTCACTAAGGTCATCTGGTAGTGTTCCTGAAGTGTATTTTTGGTGGGGATTGTTTATTAGGATCCAGTCAAGTATGGTTTCTTTATTGCTGGTTTTATTAGTTCTAGTTGTAGAATTTATGGTTTGATGGAAACCATATAGGTTGATGTGGGTAGTTGGATAGGTTTGTTTACATGTGTTCCAGTCAATGTTAAAGTCACCTAATAGTATAGTTTCTTGAGGAGAGTTGTTGAGAACCAGTTCAGTAGGCTTTCTAATACTGGAGGGTTGTTGCCTGGGGAAGGTAGCAGATAATATTAATTGCTTTATGTGGATTGAGGATAGTTTGGCTATTATAATGTCTATGTTAGTGTTATCTGGAGGTATAGCTGGTTTTACTTATTTCTAGTCCAGTTTTGTATAGAATGGCTACTCCGCCTCCTTTTTTCCTAGTGCGGTCTTGTCTAAGGATGTTATAGCCTGGTGGAATAATTTCATTGTCTTTTATAGTGGATTTAAGCCAGGTTTCAGAAAGGCAGAGGATGTCATATTTGTGGACTTCTAGTAGGGCGTGGAGGTTAGGGATTTTGTTACAAATGCGGATATTGAGATGAGCTATAGAGTGATTTGGAGTTTAAGTTCTGTAGAGAAGTCTTGGATTTTGTCTGTTGGGAATTACTGGGAGTAGTGAGGGTTACAGGGCCAGGGTTAGGGTGTATGTCACCATCTCTCAATGAAGAAATTAGATTGGGTGAGGGTCATAGAAGTTGATGTGCCTAGAGTGAAAGAGAATTAGATATTTAATATGAGAGAGACGATGGTATTTTGTTCCAGATAAGAGTTATAGTATGTGGCACAAAGATATATAGTGTGTGTGTTTGGATGGTTAATTTGTGTGTGTTTGTTTGGAATGGTACATGTGGAGAGAAGAGGATGCTCATAGTAGGTTAAGTTATAGGTGGCAAGAGTTGCTAATGTGGATAGTAGAAGGAATGGGTGGTGTATATGGGGCATGTTCTGTTAATTAGTAGAGTATGGTAAGTTGAAGTATGTTGTGGAGGAAGGTGGAGATAGTAATATTAGTGGGTGGGGATAGGAAGAGTCAGTGATTGGACTAGAGTATGTTGGGAGGGGTTTAGTGGGGATAAATGTAGAGGTTCCAGGGGCGGGTGGGATTTGGGGCAGGGAGCGGGATGAGCCAAAGGAGTAGAAGAATGCTGAGAAAACAATCAGCCAGGTGGAAGAAACAGGTATGTAAGACAGGGATAGTATGAGTAGTGTGTTACAAAACAGATATTCAATGGACAGTGTTTATAAGGAGGAAGGTAGGCTGGTGTAGAGAGGGAGGAGGTATATTAGAAGGGAGCTGAGTAATAAGTAATATAGTAGTAAAGCTGTATAGTAAGTAATAGATCAGAAGCAGGTTTGTAGGGGAGATATTGTAAGTAGGACAGAGCGTTGGAGTGAGGAGAGCAAGGGCTCAATAGAGTGAGAGGAGAGATAGTGATAGAGATGAGTGTTCAAGGGCACTAAAGGAAGGAGGGTGTAGATCATAAGATAGGGACTGGTGATGGCTGCTGGTAGTCTAGGACGGGTTGGAAGGCTAGGTTCGCAGTAACAGATTATTGGGTAATAATAGCTTTTACATACATAGGTATTATTTACTTTGTTTAGGACGATGGACACCCTTAATGTCAGGTTGCGGCTAGTAGGCAGAGATCTGGATACAGTTCAACTCCGCCAGTAGGGCCAGGAGTCCTATAATAAAAGTCGCTTGGTCCCGATAGGAGGGGAAGCAGATGTCTAGATGGGAGATAGAAGGAAGGAATGTTGAGTTACTAGAATCATTAAATCAGATATAAATTAGAAAGGAAAGCTAACATTCATTAAGCATAAACAGAGATATTTGTACAGTTTCAAACAATGTATAACACTCGACTTACATAAGATAAGAGATAAGATGTTTCTTGTATTAGTAGTCTCAGAGTTATCCAAGATACAATTGAAGTCACCACCTATTATCAAGTTGCCCTTATATATTCGGCTTATGAGGTCTAAATGTTTTTAACTATCTCTTTCCCCATGCCAGGAATCCAGTACAAGTTTGATAGTGTCCAAATTCTATTGTTAAATGTTACTATTACAAGAGCCATACATCCTTCTTTGTCTTCACAGGTATAAATGATTTGAGGATTAATAATATTTTTCTCCATAGAATTGTTACTCCTCTAGTTTTTGTTTTATATGAAGAGTGAGATAGTATTAAACATTGATTTGGATTCCATATTTGTTTATCCTGTATTTTTTTTTCAAAATAGGTTTATTGTTTTAACATATAAGAGAAATATCATAACTATTTTATACAAGTAATTAAAAATAGGTATTATTATAATATTCAACAAAACAACTAAAGTATTTACAAAGACATCCACTACAATCAGATCAATTAATTAAACTAAAATACCATGTTATTGAAATTAAAATTTTTTTAACAAATTTTGTAAATTATCCCATACAATATAATAAGATGTTTTTCCATTTGTTCTTGTCCTAATTGTGTTTATTTCCATATGGCACACTATATTCATAACATTTTTAAATTCATTGAACAAAGGAGGTGTATCTGAAATCCAATTTCTAGTTATTATTTTCCTAGCCACTGCTAGAATAGACCATAACAAGGGAAGCTTAACCTTTTTAACACTTTGAGGTACAGGTGTGTTGAATAATATAAGAGATTTAGAAATAATGAAATTATCTGTAAAAAGAGCCTACAAAAATTCATTAATTGACTTCCAGTATTCTTTCAATTTTATACAGTCATAAAACATATGAGCCCAGTCAGCATTAATTTCTACATTACATCTCTTACAAAAATTATCTTTATTATTTATTTTATTCATCATCAAATGTGTATAAAAAGATCTATGTAAAAATTTCCATGTATAAAGTCTCCAGACAATGGAAGACATAGTTCTATAAGCAGATTCCAATATATATTGTTTATCTTGTTGATTTGGTGGGTCCCCATTAATAGAAGTGAAACAATTCCAGTATGAATCTACACTGTAAAAAGTTTATTGTCTGATAATTTTATGTATGTATGAAAGTTTACCTTTATCAGAAACTTTATGTTGTAAATTTAATATCAAGTAATCAATCAGCATTGGAATAGATTCTTTAACTGTTATAGACATTAGATCTATTTTATTAATGAGATGTTGTCTACAGGTCTGAACCTCTAACCAGCAAGTTTCTCTTAGATCATATTCTTGTTTTAAGAAATCTAGATTTTTAACTTTATTATCAGATATCAACTGATACCAGTACTTTAGATCATTATCTATAGTTAAATGAGTTCCTTCAGAAGTAGATGACAAAAGCATACCCTGAGTATACATTATAGGGAATACAATAAAATTCCATTCCCTATACTTAGGGTGCATGAATATAAAGTTACGATAACTAATAATAATATTTAATGGGTAACAAACCATATGTTTAGGTGTAATAGGTGAAGTACAAAATTCCTTTAGTAACCATAACATGGAGTTATTTACAATCATATTTTTATGTGTTAAGGAGATTTTCATGAAGTGCATACTAATTAGCTCCCAATAATCTTTCCATTTTGTGACATATGATTGATCTATTAATAAAGTAATAACTTTTACAATAGAAGAGGTAGTATATAAATTAAAGTCTGGAAAAGAAATACCCCCTTGAGACCAGCTATTAGTATGTTTCTTTAATGCAATCCTAGGTCTATTAGGTGCCCATAGGAAATTTAACATTAGTGTATTCAGTTTCTTGATAATTATTTTTGTAGGTGGAAGTATTATTGATTGTATTAAGTATAAAATCTTGGGGAATATTATCATTTTAATAATTGTAAGTCTCTCCTCCATAGTAAAAAAACATATTATTGCAGGTATTAAAAAGTTTTGTATATTAAGAAAACAGGTATTATAATTATTATATATAATAGATTTAATATCTTTAGATAGTATTATACCTAAATAAGTTATCTGACCTGAATTGGGTACATATTTAGTAAAATCACTAATGAGAATATTTTTTCGTGTATATATAGGTAGTATTTTAGTTTTTTCTTCATTGAATATTAAACCAGAAATTCTTTTAAAATTCGTCATTTTATCAAATAGAGACTGCATAGAAGAATTAGATCCTGCTGATGTAATTAGAACATCATCTGCAAAAAGTTGAATTTTGGATGTTGTATTTTCGTCTATTTCAAAACCCTCTGTGTCAGTACTATTTCTGATCAAATTAGCCCAAGGCTCCATTACTAAAGTGAATAATAGTGGAGAAAGTGGACATCCTTGTTTTGTACCTTTAAGAATGGGTATTTTTTGTGAAACATATGTTCCTACCTTAATATAAGCCAACGTTCCTTTGTATAAATGCTCAATTAGATTTACAAATGCATCTGAGAAGTTTGTGCACTTCATTAAGGTAAACAGATAGTCCCAACTTACTGAATCAAATGCTGAACTTATATCAAGACTAATAAGTGTTAAATCTTTCTTTTTCCTATTTGCAAAATCTATTAATGTTAAAGTTCTTCTTATATTATCAAAAGTATTTCTATTTACAATGAAGCCTGTCTGATCTATATCTATAATGCCGGGAATGATTGTCTTCAATCTATCAGCAAAGATACTCATAAACATTTTATAATCAACATTAAGTAATGAGATGGGCCGATATGAAGAACATCTAGTTGGATCTTTATTAGGTTTCAAAATTGGCGAAATAAATGTATATTGCCAAGATGGGGGGGGGGGTTATTAACTCAGATTGGGCCAAAATAAAAACCTTATGTATTAATGAATATGTACTTTTAGAAAGGATTTTATATATCTCTGGTATAATGCCATCATTACCCGGTGCTTTGTTTGATTTAAGCTTATTTATTTGTGTAATAACTTCTGTATATGAAATACTCTTGTCCAATAGTTTAATCTGTTGTTTATTAAGCTTTTTATTCATGTTTGTGGTGATAAACTTCTTTATTTTATCTTTAGGTTCCATGTTAATGTTATTATGGTTAATTTTGTGAAAGTGATTTCTAAATTCGTCTAGTATTTCTGGTATACTAGAAACATTCTTCTTTTTCCTTAGAGAAAAGATTTCTTTGATATGGTTTTGTTTATTCAACCTTTTTGTTTTATTTTTAAGTCTATGTAAGTATTTGGGGCTTATTGAATAAGACAAAAACTTGTATTTCTCTAAAGTTATTTTAACTTTATGAGTTAAAATTTCTTTGTATTTCTCATTTAGTTTGTTTATTTCTTCAATAACTTTCTTGTCCATAATATTTTCTTTATTATTATGTTTATAAGAGTCTAATTTACTTTGAATATCTAACAATTCCTTATCCCAAGATTTCCTTTTATTATTATACCATCTGATACTTTGTCCATATAGATATAATTTTAAGGCATCACAAACATAAACAATGGAGACTTCAGGAGTATTATTTATGTCTAAAAAATGTTTTACTTCTGAAAGTATATATTCTTTATAGAATTTAGTTGAGTTAAGTATGCTGGTATCCTTTTGATCTGAACATTATGAGTATTTTTTATCATGAATTCAAAAACAATTGAATTATGATCAGATATAGGACATGAAATGATTTTGGAATTAATTAAATCTGTTACCATCTGGTTAGAAATAAAGACCCTATCTATTTTTGAATAAGTTTTGTATTTGTTAGAAAAAAAGGTGTATGGTAATGACTTTGAATCTATCTGATTATTATCATTCAAATGATAAGAATTAGCAAAATCATTTAAATGTTTTGCATTAGATGTAATTCTTCTTTTCCCTATAGTGGTAGTATCACTTTCATGTAGTATACAATTAAAGTCACCAGCTAAAATAATATCTCCTATAGAGAATTATATGATCTTATCAAGATGATGTTTCACTGTATTAATACCAATTCCAGGTATCCAATATACATTAATTAAAGTGTAAGTCTTCCCATTAATTTGTATTGTAACCATACAAAACATTCCTTTGTCATCCTGATAAGACTTAATGATTTTAGGAATGGGCATACTTTTATTCCATAAAATAGCCACTCCTCTTTTTCTGAGTGTGCTCTGAACTAACCAATACTGTATATTTGTTTGTGGCTAGTTTATCAATATCTTTTTTCAAGAGATGGGTTTCTTGCAGGAAGACTAAGTTGGCCTTATGTAAATTAATGTATCTTATTAGGCTTGCCCTTTTACATGGATTATTCAATCCATTAATGTTTAGAGAAATTCCTTTTAAAGATGTCATTTGGCATTTTTAAAACTTAAGAATCTTATGATCAAATTAACAAATAACAAGATAAGTAATGTTACATCTCCTCCTTTAGGTGTACCTTTAAATATAGCTGTATTTATTGAATCTCTTATGGGATTTCGTATAGGATTCAATTTTGTTTGTAGTGACAATGAATGTACAAATATATTGTGGATGTCAAAACTATATACAAATAACAATGAACAAGTGAAAATAATGTAAGGATTAAACCTTGCATCCAGCCTGGAGTTATAAACTCCAACTTAGAGTAGTATTTACCACTCAAGTTAACCCCCTACCCTAAGCAGCAGTACCTCAGCTACCACCTTATCAATTTAATACTAGTTATATTTAACTGAGGTTAACAGTTTTCAGTTCAATTATGTAGCAAGACAAGACTACACATTTGGTAAAACAGCATCATATAAACTAAAATAAACCCTTTTTTTTTTTAAACTGTTCATACTACTATATACATCCATGTAATATAAAACACTTGTATTCAAATAGCATTCAAATAATCTTGATGTTAGAAATCAAGAGGAGAGAAAAATAGGTTCTAACATTCATTTAAATCAAGAACTTTGGCTAATATGATTCAGACATTACATATATTAAGATGCATCTATTTTCTGTCATGCAAATGCAATTAACAGCTTCCAAAAAAAACCTTGAATTGCTTGTATATGAGCATTTACTCAAACTCATTATTGTCAATAGAATAAAGTATTATATTCATAGAAATTGTTATAAATCATACTGCATAGTTATGCAGATTCTCAGAAACACATATATATATATATATATATATATATATATATATATATATATATATATATATATACATACACACACACACACACACACACACACACACACATATATATATATATATATATATATATATATATACATACACACACACACACACACACACACACACACATATATATACACACACACACATACACACACACACACACACACACACACACACACACACACACACACACACATATATATATATATATATATATATATATATATATATATACATACACACACATACACACACATATACATATATATATATATATATATATATATATACACACACACATACACACACAGACACATACACACACACACACACACACACACACACACACACACACACACACACACACACACACACACACATATATATATATATATATATATATATATATATATATATATATATATATATATATATGATCTCACTGAGTTATGTCCTTACTGAGCACTATCTTACTTGCTGTCCCTACAATAAATCTGTCTGCTTTATACAAAATAATGCACAGCAAACACATTTTAGTAACCAGATTTTACAACCATGCTATACTACTGCTTTAAAATATATCACATGACAATTTCTTCCAGTATAGAGTTATAAAATTATTTATGTTTGTCAATCAGATTAATTAAATGAGTTATAGTAATGTATATGTTTGGAACATAAGTTTTTAACACAGATTATTAAGCTGCTGTTAAGTAGATTTTCAAAAACACTTGAATAAATGTTTCATTTTCTATGCCTTCTAAAATAAGACATTTACTTACTACAAGAAACTGTATCATTTAAACTCATTATAACTGACATATTTTATGAATTATAACATAGATATTTAAGTAATTATATAAAATAACTCACATTTAGATGTTAAAGAGTTCATTTTCCTTCACATAGTCACATTTGTATAATTTCTATTTCCTGGTAGAGTGTCATTGCTGAATCTGTGATGTGTCAGTGTGATATCTAGGTCAAAGGTGAGACTAGCTGCTTTCAGCTCTTCTGTGAGAATTCTGAGAGTTGAAGCTTTTGAAGTAGCTCATGGACACTGTGCATGAGACAGCCCACATCCCAGATTGTCTCTTTTAACATTTTGGCGGGAAACGTATTAAAAACTAGTGACATTCATTTAGCAGTGTAAATGCATCTAAACATGACAAAACCTTCACAATGTATTTTACAGGTTATTACAGCCTCTATGTAAGTGAAATTAAGCCCAAAATTATTAATAAGTAATAAAACTCAATATTTTTGTCCCGACTCAATTTTTATGCAAATCTTATTATTTACTGTGTCTATATGATCAAAAGCATTTCTGTATATTAATAAAGAAAAGAAAAAGAGAGTAGAAAGTAAAAGGGTGTAAGGCAGAAATAAAAAAAAGTAAGAGAAAGCTATAAGAAGTATATACAATGAAATATTACTTGCTGTTTATATTAATAGAGTTAAAAATAAAACATATTATTTACTATTATTTAGTTCTAATTATTATTAGTTAAAGCATGACAGATTATTTACAAACAAGCATAAGCAGTGTAATCAAGAAAGTATAATTAGGAATAGCATTTGAAGAACATATAAACTTTTTACAAGGAATAAATATGTTATTATTCTATTAATCATATTTTCATTACTCTTCTCTCCCTGTCTTCCCCCACCCTTCACCCACTACATAATCTAAATAGAATGTCATTGTTTAAACAAAGAAAAGAAGAAAAGGAGAAGAAAAAATAAAAAGATAAAGAAAAAATGTATCAAATTACTAACCTTACTTCTTTTCAGAAAGAGAAACAAGTTGAATCACAACTTGCCATTAAATCTCAGATATTTTGACTAGTTATGAAACAAAACATTTCTTTGCACACAGAGAATAACTTTGATTAAATCTTTTTCAAAATATTTGTTGCTTCTTGGAAATGCAGGAACTATATTTAAAAGATTAATAATGAAATAAAATGATGAGAGAAAAAACCTAGAACAAATCATTTGTTTTTAGTCTCTTCTTCTTCTCTGAAGTCTTCCACGAAGTTTCAGTTGCCAGTCTCTTTAATGAAGGACTAGCCCATTCCATTTCTTCTATTTTATCCAAAATCTTATTTTTTGATAAACAGTAAAGCAGAGTCTAAGTCATCGAAAATTTTAGGACCATCAGGAAGGAAGATTTTAAGCTTGGCAGGAAACAGAAGGTATGTTTTAAACTGTGCTTTTTTAAGCTCCCTTATTAGTGGCAGAAAAACTTTTCTTTTAGCTATTACCATGGAAGAATAGTCATTGTCAAAACGCACAGTTGTCTCATTAATCTTAACAGGAGCTTTAGCCCAAGCAGATTTAAGAACCATCTCTTTATCAAAAGATGATAAAAATCTAACTATAACTGATCTAGGATAGTTTTTGTTAGAGTTAGTATTAGCTATAGATCTATGTGCTCTTTTGATACCAAAACAGAATGCTTCTGGTAAGTCTAAAGTTTTAGGGAGCCATGTTGTTAAAAAAGAAGTAATATTGTTACCTTCAATATTTTCTGGCAGTCCAAAAATCCTAATGTTATTGCACCTAGATCTGTTTTCCAGGTCATCCAGCTTTGTTTGTAAATGTGTATTTTGTTTCAGCAGAAACTCAATGTTGATTTCCTCTTCTTGTATTCTATTTTCCATGTCATTCACAGCTTCTTCTATGCCTGTCATCTGGATCTTCTGTTGTTGCAGGTCTATATGTAACAAGTCTATTTGTTTTGTAGTTTTTTCTATGAAGGTGTCTATTTTAGTATCCATTTTATCCATCTTAGCAGTAAGTTGCTGGATTATAATTATCAGAGACTGAAGTTCTTTCTTGATGCTGGAGTCTTGAGAATTTGTCTTACTGGAACTCATTTCAGACTGATAAACTGACAGGAAAATTTCCAAAGTGATTTCTGACAGGAATATTGTTAAGATTTCCTTTCTTTTTTAGATATAGTTCAAGAACTATATAAAACAAACATATTTAGAAAGGAAATTACTTCAAAAATTAATTTTTTAAGTAATTAATTCCTGTCAGTGTAATGCAATTGGTGGAGCTGAAGAAATCTGCTGCTATCCTGTGTTCATCCTTGGCCACGCCCCGTTTATCCTGTATTTTGAAGTGAGATTCTTGAAGAAAGATCACCTGTGCTTTTTTTAATTTTAAATATCTCAATAGATTTGATCTTTTCTTTGGATTGTTCAAACCATTAATGTTTAAAGAAAGTAGTATTAAGTCCATATATTTAGATTGTGTTTAGAGTTTACTTATAAGATAATTCATACTCATAACTCATTCATAACCATGAGATTGAACAAAGTTCTTATCACCTCTAGAGATTATGAATATATTGATTTTCCCTATTGAACAGCATAAATTAAATTGAAGTTCAGACAAATAAAAAAAAATGTAACATGAGATTAGTTAAATATAACCAAAGAATCAAACTTTTTAAAGTTTCCTCCATCATACATGTAATGATATACATTCCTAATCCAATAGACAAAAACAATCTATCAGATTATCCGTCATATCCAGCAAGAAAAAAAAGAAATAATCACTTTGAGCTCCATATTGATTCCACTGGAGATGTTTTAAACTTATTTAAGAACAATCAAATTTAACTAAACTTATTGATTAATTATGTCTAGCAATAACCATAATTGCATATGAAAGTTGTTTGTATATTTAAATGTATGTCTCATTCTCTCAAGTAATATATAATCTCTGTATAGAAACAATTTATATTGAATATAACATTAGTTGTCCAAAATACCATTGTATAGTGTTTACCATTCAGAAAAAATATATGACAGTGACATATTACTACTACTCATTTCAATAAAAGCATGTTGTTTCCTCATTTTATTTATGAAGTTGAAAGAGAAATATTTCCTACAATATTAGTTGAATATCAGGTTAGTTGTCCTTATGATATATGTTAAGCCTAGGTCTCCTTCATTATGATGAAAAGAAAATATATGCTGTAGAGTGTATCTTTGTGATATATATCTTAATCATTACAACCCCTCAGCCCCACACATATGGAAGTGTCATAACCAGAATACCTTAAAATCAGAGGCTCTTTGTTTATGCAGCATCATGCATATTTAAATATGTGTGTTTGTATAAGTTTAATTATGCAACTGTAACATAGTCTTAATGTCAGAACCATTAAATTTAATCATAGGCTGATTCTAATGTATCTGACATAACAGAATCTTTACTTGTATACATATTAGCTATTTGATTTAATATAGAATCAAATATCAAATTAGCCAGTGTGTTGTATTTCAAATAAAATTCTACATAAAAATGTAATTTGGAACTTCTTTTGGTTTGTATAAGCATATGTTAATTCTAAAAGGTTGTTTTAATTCATAACTAATGATATTGTGTATACTTTAGTTTCTGATTAATACATCAACATCTCCCATCAAGACTCTAGTCTAAAAGAATCATTTACATCTGAAACAGCATCAACCCATAGTCCCATAGGTATATCTTCTCAGTAAATTAGACTGCAGTGTAATATCTCTAGTCTTCCTCCTGTTTCATTACTCTTTATACTGCAGCTTTCCTGAATATTCAAGTAGACATTAATTGCAACTAGATAAGCTGCTAATAACATTAACAATAAGAAAAATTTCAAACTTTTTTACGATGACAACAATCATTATAGTCTATAGTTCAGTTTAAACTATACATAAAAAAGTAAATTCTAAACTTCCTGTAAAGTTTGTACTACTAGTATAGCAATATGAATATACATTACATTCATTTAAGAGTCATCAATAACTTAGTAATTGTAGTTGTGGGAGCATATAAAATTCTTTGTGGAGAGCAAAACTAAGCCAAAAGCTATTATAAATAAATTTCCACTGTCTGTGTAATTATGGTTTACATGTTTTTCATCTAAGTAATGATTGCTTTTGGACCCTTTTAATTATCTTTCTGATTAATTAACATTTGTTTTGTAACTACTAATTTTATTCCCTCTTCTTTTTTTTTTTAACTTCTCCCTTAAAATGGCCTCGAGTCTGTAACTACTTCACTAGTCTGTTAAATAGCGAACTGAATGAACTGCTATACTCATTTCGTTAATCAATCACATATTAAAGACTGGGATTCAGCAAGCAGCCGTGTAGGAATAAGTTATTCCTGCATGGCAGGGACTGCTCCTGAACAGCACAGCAGTGCAGTTTGCATATTCTTGAAGGCGCACTGCCTGTGCTGTTAAACTTACACGGAACCGTGAATGAGTGCATGGGGTGTGTCTGAGAGCAGAGCTCTCAAAATGCACACAACCCTGCACTCCAGAATTGCCTTTCAGCAATTAAAATGAGCGAGAATGCTCATAGCACCCCCGACACGTCAGAAACATACCTCTCAACAGTACAGATTTTCGCAGAATGTCCAGAGTTTTGTCTCATATTTTTGGTGTGTTCCTCCTAAAATCTGTACCTTTCTGGAAAATAGCTGAGGATTGAAGTCATTAAATAATGGCAAGCATTTGAGTTTAAAAGGCTCCACATCCTTCAGAAAATCCATGCTGTTGCAAGATCTATCATGATATCAACTGTCTAAGATTGTAAGAGCAATATTTAAAATCTGTCCCTATTTGTCCCCCCATCATTTTAGGGTTTGTCCAGAGTTTTTGCTGTAAGCGGTTGAGAGGTATGCCCACCATGAAGCAGAAAGCTGATAAAAGTACATGGTTTAGCGTTATCAGGGATATTCTGAAGGGTATAGCTAAAATAACACAGCAAAACTTTTTTTTTTTTATAAATGCAATAAATTTTAAGCGTAGCTTCATGGGTGTGCTCGTTGCTTAGCTATGCTTAGTCCAGCTTAAACAGAACAAGAAGTTAAATAGCAAGAGGCATCCAACATAAGCAGTATTGCAACAGTGTAGTAGTTAGAGTGTACACTTTTTAAACAGCCATTCCTGGTTCAATTCCCACTGTAACCAATTCACATTTTAAATGTGACAGAAGTGCATAAACAATTTTTTTGTATTACCTACTAAAAACATATATTTGTTAACCGGAGTACTGCATTAGGTCCAGAAGTGAGGTGTCAGTGTAATAAAGTTGGGAAATCCCCATATAAACACAAGTGCTGCATGCAGTATAGTCACACATGAATAAATGTAATAAAAGCACATTGGGGGATGTCAGAGACAGTAAACAAATTTATAATATGTTAATGAATGACTAATCAATGCCATGCAGCAGATAGTCTATAAAATGAAAAATAAGCAATGCTATGCATTGCACAGCTCTGCTTACAAGGTGTAAGCATTGTATAAGTATGACTGCTAAGCAATGAGTAGCCCAGCTAAGTGGATTTGCCCATTGGTAAGCAGTGCTGAATCTGTCCCTTTATGCAATGCCAACTTAACTAAGCAGGTTTGACTGTAGCTTAGCTTAGCATATTCAAAACCATCCAATCATGGCAAAGGGCAGGAAATCAGCCCTATTTAACCCCCACAGGTGGAAATACAGCTCATAACTGGTTGCAGCTTCCCACTGTAAGCAGCATGGCTGGAGTCGGAGAGGGATTACACTTACGGGCACAGCACTGGGGCATCCAAGAGTCTATGGTCATGGTAGGGCTCCTGGTAAAAAAACATGATGATTGGCTGTTGCAGGGCCAGTACCAAGGCTCCCAATATAAAGCAGAAGCCTGGGACCATCTCACCTGTGACCTCAACAGTGCCACTGGTATCCCTCGGATTGGTGAGCAGATCAGGCACCACTATGCCAACTTGAAACAGTTTGGACCAATGGATCCAAAAATCAAGGCAGAGGGGTGATGTCCTAGAAGTGTGGAAGTACTCATACCAGTAACTGTTTAATAATGTCCAGCCTGTGTATATGATGGATAGGTATGGGTAAATATTTCTCTACTTCTCTTACAGCTGCAGCTGAGTGGGCTGTAAATCAGGAATCCCATGTGAGTAGGCTGCAAAGGCTGTGTCATGAGGCTGGTGAGTAACAATCCTGCTTGTAGTAGTCATACCAAATAAATATAAAATTAGTAGAAAGTCAGCTGCCAGTATAAAAACTGTTTTGTGTATGGGTTGTACTGAATAAACTAGACAATATGATAGTAATAGTCCCATATAGGTCGTATTTAAATAAAACTGTAACTGACTGGCAATAAAGCTGTAAGTTCTGGACTGGTTGTGTTTACTCTGGTATTGAAAGGCATTTTTAGTGTTGCATTCTTTGAATAGTAATGTTGTATTAACCACTGTTACCCACACTGTGCTACATAATAAAAATGTCTAGGAATGTCTGTATAAGATTGTTGTAATTACAAAGTCAGAATGTACAACTGAGAGAGACTTAGACAGAAAACAGTGAAGAGATAGACAGCAATATCTAAATAGCACACTCTACTGTGTCTTAAATTGATGTATTTTTAGCAGACACAGCCATGGTTCGAATCCTGGGAGTGGTAGTAAGCCGTATGCATAATCATACCTCTCAACTGTATAGATTTGTTCAGAATATCCAGATAATTGGCTCATATGTTCTGCCTGTTAACCTGTCCCCCTGACAAATCAGTGGGATGTTCTCAGAATTTTAGGCAGCAAATAATGACATACCTCTGATTTTCAGACCTCAAAACCTTCAGAAAATGTATATGATAACCTAAAGTTTATTAGATCAATATTCAAAATATGTCCCATTTCTACCCTCATATTGTCAAGCTATGACCAGAGTGTGTGCATTAACAGATTGAGAGGTATGTGCATAATATTAACTTGAAATCTGGGAATATGTGTAGAAACATTCAGGTAGTGTTAACAAACATTCCCTCCACAGGTCTGTCAGATAAGAAAACGGTGCCTTCCAATAAAGATTGAATCCTGGACTGGTAGTGTTTACTCTGGTATTGTATGGCTGACATGTAGCATTCAGAACATCTGATATCAGAATAGTACTGTTGTGTAAATCACTGTTTCTCACACTGTGCTACATAAAAATATGTCTAGGAATGTCTGTATGAGACTGTTGTAATTACAAGGTCATATTGTACAACCACAAGAGACTCACACAGAAAACACTGACGAGATAGACAGCAATATTCAAACAGCACACTGCTGACACTTAAATTGTGGTATTCTTATCAGACACAGCCATCTTTTCAATCCTTGGAGTGGTTGTAAGCTGTATGCATAATCATACCCTCTCAACTGTACACATCCTTTCATAATGTCCAGATTGGCTCATATTTTCTGCCTGTTCCAGTGGCAAATCAGTGGAATGATCTCAGTTTTGTAGTCAGCAAATAATGACATACATTTGATTTTCAGACCTCAAAACCTTCAGAAAATGTATATGAAAACAAATTATGTCACTCTCAGTCAGCCAAGTTTATGAGAGCAATATTCAAAATATGTCCCTTTTCCACCCCTATGTTGTCAAGCTTGACCAAAGTGTGTGCAATAAGAGATTGAGAGGGATGTACATAATATTAACTTGGAATCTGGGAATATGTATAGAAACAGTCAGGTAGTGTTAACAAACATTCTCTCCACAGGTATACCAGGTAAGAGATATAGAATTTAGCTATAAGAAAGCTGAAGTATGCAGTTGTTTACAAACATACCACTGGCCAAACCAAGGCCATAGGGTAGTGTAATAATACTTGTACCTTAATGATTAGAGCTATGATCATTAAAGTTGTGAGAACTACAAGGATATATAAGTTGTTAATTTACATCTCCCCCCACCATATCTGCAACAATAATCTAAATACACAAATCAATGGGTATGTTCACACCAAAATCTACTGTAGGGACATATGTCCTATTGTTCAATAAATATTGATATGTGTTTCTGTTAATGTTCCATGTTGAAATACTATCATTGGTGGCCTGTTGCTATCAATGTAACCTGCATGCCGTTGTAATGGCCATTGTGGTTCCATATATGCATATGTTCTGTTTGCTATACAACTGTTCCAAATCTGATGTTTTGGATTAATGGGAATAACTATGCATGCTGTTGTAACTAATCCTGGATTGTGTTGACTGTTATTAACCCACCTATGTTTTAAAACTGCAACACCATAGCACATTTGGTAAGACTGGTCCCAGCGGACCCACCACTCCCACCTCATCTGGCTGTGGCACCGGGCTCCAGCACATCTGGGACCAACCCCGGGACCTCCTCATCTGCTAGTCTTGCACCACTTTTGGGTAGAACTACCTTAGGGGAAGGGCCTCGTCTCCCGGGAGCGGGCATGGACACGAAACTGTCACCAGTAGTCAGGTTCGGGGCTTGGTGCATAGTGAGCTCTGCAGGGAGTTTGGAGATCTGCTATGCCAGCTTGAGGGCCACGTAGTGCATTTAGAGGGTCAACCTACCCCTTCTACCCAGCTCCCAGCACAGCCACCTTCTGGGCCGTGAAGGTGCAGTGGTGACTGCCCACGGGTGGGGACCTCAGTCCCACTGTTTCCATTTGAGGACGCACGGGCTTCCAATTTTCAAACACCCCTCTCCATCCAAGGTGTTTACCCCCCACATATGTCATATACTGCCCCTGTATGCTGTCCTGTCTATCTTCCTACCCAACCTACCTGCCCAAATATACCTAATATCCTTCCCCAACATCCCACTCTCACCTTAAAAAAAAGGGCAATCTGTTCCCCCCCAAAAAATCTTGCCCCATACATAACTGTCCATTTTGCAAATGTCACTGGACACTAGCAATCTGGTCTAATTGGCTTCACAACATATTATTGTTGTCCCCACCCCTCTCTTAGGGGTTTGAGTGTCCAAATCTACCTCCAAATTCAGTTTATATGCAGAGCTGTTGCTGTAGAAGAAATGGACAGCTATGGACCTTCCCTACACCCATCCTGCACATCCCTAGCTACTTTCCCTATTGTCTTTACCTGTGTATGCCTCCTTTTTCACCACTTTCCTATCACCATTTTTCTTTTCTTTTAAAGAAATTAGCATGGGGTAAGTGGGAGTAAGCACTTTTAAGCATTGCTTACCATAGTGCAAACCTGTGCAAACCCATTTACAACTGCTTAAAAGTGCCTTAGTCACTCTGTATCCAACAGCACTTGTTTTGCCCAGCAACAAAATAATCAGCCCTAGCAAGTCTCGAACCCAGGATCCTGCACAACATAGCCACAGTGATTTACCACAACACCATTTCAGCTGTACATAAATGTGATGTTTTCTCAAACATATCATGCAGCACAGTCATTCAACAGTAGGGAAAATGTATTTATATATGTAGATGTACGTATGTGTGTGTGTATATCTATATATATATATATATATATATATATATATATATATATATATATATATATATATATATATATTATACATATAAATATATATATATATATATATATATATATATATATATATATATATATATGGTTCACCTTTACAAGATCGAATTACTGAAAGCTCGAAATTCATAAGATCAAGCCCAGAATCACAAGTTTTCGGTAACTCGAAATTGTAAAAGGAAGTTGTAAAAGTGAAAAAAAAAAAGAAATGTACTTACATGTATGCAGGGAGCTAGGTCCGCCTCCATCGTTCCTGGTGTGATATGTGAGTTGTGTGACCGGACTTTAGCAGAGGAGTGGGCATTCTCCTGTTGTGCACTTATGCATATAGCACAGGATGGGAGAATTCCCTTTTCTTTGCTGAAGTGCGATCTCGGAGTTGGTATATTTAAGAAGGGGGATATGGAGGGTGCAGAGGGGCTTGCCCCCCTGCAAAAACATTAGAAAAGTGTTTTTTAGTTGTTTGTGTTCCCCTGCAGAATTTCGAGTTACTGAAAACTCGAGATTCTGGCTTCAAGCTTATGAATTTTGAGCTTTCAGTAATTTGATCTTGTGAATGCGAACCGTATATATATATATATATATATATATATATATATATATATATATATATATATATATATATAAATATAAATGTATTGCATTCGCACACTGGATCCACACTCTGAACCTCTCACTGCAAAACATCTGACCAAACACACTGTTAATGGAGGTGAAGGGGCCCAGATTAGGGATCTCTTGTATTTATTACCATTTCCCCTTCCTCCACAGCTGAATAGATATGCCTTGCAGTACAATAACCAGCATTTGCTAGTCTTGAACCCAGGACCCTGCACAATACACCCACAACAAGTTAACAGTAAGCCATCTCAGCTATAAGATGTCAGGATGATATCTGTAACATATCATGCAGAACAGTCAGTCTACCATAGGGAATGTACAATGTGCAAGCACTAAACATTCCAATGATACATATACACACACATATATACACATATACATATATATATATATATATATATATATATATATATATATACATATATATATATATACATATATATATATATATATATATATATATATATATATATATATATATATATATATATATATATATATATATATATATATAGGTATATGCACATATACACATACAAGGGTATTACTACTTATAGATATGTATAAGAAGCGTACATATAGAGGGTGCACAGCATATCAAACAGCCATTATTCCTACATTAGCCACCTTTTAAAAGGCCAGTGTTGGATTCATTCCTGCAAATGAGAATTATTTATGACACATATACCCACACACAATGCAAAGGACATGATACCACACACAAATTTGCATACACATAAATGTTTGTGTACTATTTCAATTGTTTATGCCATTTCTTATAGCAGTTAGGTATTTGGAATATATAATAACTAATTAATGCAACTCTCAAACAAAACCTCTGATACAGTAATGTGAAAACCATAACATATTTTGCTGTCCAGGCTAAGGCCTTCAAGTAGTACAACAGTAAAAAAAAAAACACTTGCCTTGAAGATAAGAACCAATCAATACTTAATTACAGATGTAGTCCAGCAGCCTCCAGTTACACTCTGTACTCAACCCCTAGGGGAAAAGTATTAGTTGTCACAATGTAAATGTATCTGTTATATAACAATGCTTAACTTAAAACATCACTATCACACTGACAAGAAGAACTGTGTGTAAGACAGTAAGCTGTAGCCCACTACTATTCCAATGGTGAAATGTATGAAAATGCACAGCCATATACCTTAATGTTTCTTAACACTGATATCCCTCACATGTTGTAACAGCATAGGTTAAAAGCATTTAATACCCCACCACCATATAATGTCTTACAAGGGCATATAACAGTGTTTTCCATACACTCACCTCTGGACTATACAAGGTCACACACATTTTCAGCTGTTGCCCTCATATATATTGACCGTACCCCACAATTTCTTTGCTAGTCCACAACATTAATGGAATGATAGCAGGAATGCCAGCTCTAAATAATGATAGGCCATTACCTAACAACCTCTTACTGCATGAAATCTGGACAATGCCTAGTATATATGTGGAGGACAGAGGCTGGAGCACAGGACCACATTTGCAATATTGTTGTTATAGACTGTGAAAGCTGCTGGTTTTACAGGATTGGTTGCAGCATACCCTTACCCAGGAATATGAAGTCAGAAACACAAATGGATGTTGCCATATACCAATAGCAATCAACGGAGATAATGCCACTATGTTAGACACAAGACCTTTATGGCGAACAGACAAAACATAACAGCCAATCCTCTGGCCATCATGTGGACAGGCCCACAGTTGAGAGCTATGAAGACAGACTGCATTCCATGCAAAACTAGCATGTACACACAAACCCTGTAAAAAAAAAGTATGTCCATGACATTTTCCCACTCACCTGCAACAGAGGCAGCCGTGGCTTGCACACATCTTACAAACCATGGACTGGATCCCATATCCAAAAAGTAGCACTCAAGAGTGGGAGATGTAGCCTTACCTCACCATTGCATATACCATGGCAAACAGTGCAGACAAGCATGTATGTGACAATGAAGTATGGGACACGGTTAATGTAGAAAATAAACAGATGCCCATCCAAGACAGATAACACATGTTGAAAACTGGTCACAGAGGCTGCCCAGACACATACAGCAACATTGAGGAACTTGCAGGAATGTCTAGCAAGTACTGCCTGTGTAGTACCTGTGTCAACAATTACCTGGACTCTGCATAAGTGTGGCCTATGGGTTAGGGTAATCAGATGGAAGAGTTGTTCCACAGGAGACATCATCCAGGGCTCTCAACAGGTAGCATATGCATAACATCAAGTATCCCAAAGGCATGTGTTGCAATGTGTAATGGTGTACTGAGATCAAGGCTGAAACCTACAGACAGTATTAATAAATATACATGTGCTGCACAAGCAACACCTCACTCCACCTCAGGCCCACCATCCCCATCTTTACCTTGCTGGTGCCAGTGTACACCCCTAGGTTTGCTGTTCATTAGCAGGAACTAGGCCAGTAGACATGGTGTTCTGAATTTGGGACACTGCAAAATGACACTCATGTGTGGCCCATAGTTGCCAAGCATCTGCAAAAAGGCTGAGGATGGGGAGGGGTGTCATCCTGAAACACAAGAGTGAACTGAAGCATACATCCAAAGCTCACTAAGAATGGCTGTATCTAAATACAGTCAATGTCATGCATTGTGCCAGACATAAGCCTGACTCCACAGCAAAAGTGAAGGCACTGTGTGACCTCCAAGGTGTGTGCACATGAGCTGACCTTGCAATCTGGCAGAGTTGAGAGACATTTGTAGGGTGGAGTGACAAAATAATGGCAAGTGAAGATGGACCATGCTAGTATTCACCTTCCAGGAATAGTGACTGCTGTAGTTCACTTAATAGGTGTTGCAACAAACCATCATGTTAAGGGTGTGCACACTTATGCAACCCACATATTGTATTCATACCAATCAACATCTGCAGAACTAACACATTTGTTTGATACTGCATTTGATTGCACAGGTCATAAATGTCACATATCAGGTGAATGCAGTATTGTGGCCCCATGGCATATCAGGGAAGAGTGTGGCATGTCAATAAGGGTGTGTACCCTCCTCATAGCCACAGTAAGCTTTGGAGGTTGTCAGTATAATTGGATTTTATTGCTCATGCATGCACTGCTGATGATGAGATCTGCAAATCAGATATCAGGCTTTCACTACTGACATTTGTCCTCATATCATCCAAGGTATGTGTCAGACAAACACATAGGGGCTGTGAGCAACAGAGCAAACATAACTGCCACACATATACACATTCAGCAATGGTGTGTACACTTGTGAGGTATGGTGCACAGTACATGGCAGGGTGCTGAACAGGTGCACAGCAATACTGTGCACATGGGTGCAGTGTGTTCCAGGGAAGAGGCATCACCTACTAACACAACTCTTGCATCACAGAGATGTATAATGTTGGTAACAGGGATTGAGTATAGCTGCAGTGCATGCTGTTGAGTGCCATATGTCATGCATGTTGACAATTGGGTAATGAGGGGAATGTGTAATATCTTTATGCCACCTCACCTGTAAATGTGTGTGTGCGTGTGCGTGTGTGTGTGTGTGTGTGTGTGTGTGTGTGTGTGTGTGTGTGTGTGTGTGTGTGTGTGTGTGCGCATGTGTGTAGAGGTAAGTAATGACATACAGGTCTTAAAGTACATTTTCTGTTTTCCCCTCACAGGTAGCGAGATAGGTCAGGGTCCCGTCTGCAGGTGAACTGATGTTAGTGTCCATACAGACTCTGACAATGATGATACGTATGGTGAGGCACAGGTGGGGTTGTCAAGGGCTGAAGCTGTGCCATCAGTTGACTTCCCACTGTTATCCACCCCATCCCTGCACACAGTCACATCAACTATACATACCCCATCACCAGTGGCCATAGATGAGGGACAGTTGGTGGGTGGTGGCATGGGACAGGACAGTGTGGTGACTATGGCAAGTATGTCTGCACACAGCAGCCATAGCCAGAAGACCATCGAGGTACCACACAGACAGATGTACAGGAGTGCTCATAGCAGGGCTGCTGGTCATCATGCCTCTGGCAGAAGTGCCACAGCAGGTGTCACTAGATCCATGTTTTGGGCCATCATGGAGGCACAGGCACATATGGAACTTTATACCAGAGAGGGTCTGAGGCTCCAGAGGGATACTCATTCTGTTGTTATTGACAACATCTGTGATCTCGTAGATGCCCACTGTTATTTTGCAGACGTCCTGGATAGACGGTTGGGTGAGATGGTGGGAATCTTTGACCATGCAATGCCTGTGTTAGAGCATATGGTGGGAGTAGGGTGACAGCCACATGGACGTAAGTCAGCAATACCAACAGGTGGAGGTCTACATGGTCATGCAACAAGTCAGAGCCACTCCTGTAGTGGTAGTATCAGCACTGCAGGGGGTGCTGTCCACACCACAACACAGCAGGCCACATGCACATGGCCCCAGCTGATCCCAACAGGGACCTGGTTCCAGCGGTCATTTGTCATCATCAGGGGAGAGTATCATATCTCGGCTTGTACCTGGTACTGCCTGTGGAACACCTGGCAAGCACAGTTCTCATGTTCATGGCTGGAGATGGTAAACTGCACATCCTGTCATGTACAGTCTGCAGTTGTCCAACAAACACCTGTATAGGGCAGCCACATGGCAGAACTGTGTGCATACACACACACACACACACACACACACACACACACACACACACACACACACACACACACACACACACATCACCGACACAGCTAGGTTACCTCCATACATACACACACCACACCTGCACAACCTAATTAATAACAAAACCCTGTAACACACATGCACACACAATGTCAACCAAATGGCTCAGCCTAGGTCTCTGGCAAACCCCCAACACACCCTGTGCATATGATGATACCTGTGCCACATCCCTGTCATCCATGCCCTCAATGCAGGGACAGGCTAATATGGTTCTGATGCACAGGGTGAATGTGTGTAGCAATGTAATGCTGTGTAACAAGTTTTCAGCAGGAAAACATAATGTTTACATGTTAGGATGTGTAGCTGTCCAGCCATGATGCATTATAGCTGTTATTAACACTGACTGATAGTAGTTTCTATAATGTATTCAGTTTGTGGTGTAGGTGTCTACGTGTCAGCAGGTTGATGGTCTGATGTTGTTTCCTACAAGGGGTATGGCACTGTGGTGACACATTGACTGTGTCATATCCTGGGTACAGCTGAACACAAGTAACAGGTCTGTATATGAGTTACTGCATGTGCCACATGCCTGATAGGTCTGAGGGGTGTATACAGGTGAGTGCATGGTGGTTGATGTCAGCAGCTCTTCTACAGTGGACAATGGTAAGTGTATTGGGTGGCACAAACCACATGTTTTGTGTACAACACACACACACAGAGGCTTTGGTGTTGATGAAATGCACAGAGAATACTGTACACATGGATGTACTTAATTTTGCAGTGAACCCATTTTAGCCTATGTAATTCCACCAAGACGTAATAGGCAACACATCAAGTCATTGACAATTGTACTGGGGGGTATATATCCCCTTCCCCAATGTAGTGCAATCCTGGCATTGGTAAACATAGGTGTGCCGGTGTAGGTGGCACAGCCTTACACTTTGGAGGGTGTAGGTTGGTGTAGAGCCCTACATAGTGTGAGTGACAACTACTTAACCTGTTAACATACACTGTACAGTATTACAGCAGACTAAGCATGGGGATACACACAACAATAACCCCAATGAGGGTAGCTGTATCCACAACATTGATAGCCAACTATATATGCCAACTCCAGCATCGCTGTACAGCTATACAGTGGGGAAGAGGGCATTTACATATCTACTACTAGTTTTGATGGAATGAATTTCCATGAAATGATTCCTTTGAAATGTTAGCATTTGCCAGTCAGTTCACAGACAGATGACCTCTTGAGACATGTATATTCTGCAAACTGAAGTAGATCCCTTCACATACACACACACACACTTACTTGGCAACACTGAGAGTAAAATCCCTACCTAGGTACTTATTGCTACTAATGTGTTTGGCCTTAACTGTGCACACCACACAATGTTTAGGATGAGGTGTGTCCCAAGTCTCTTGTTAAGTGAGGAACATCAGCAGGCCTTGTACAGTATGGTAATGGGGTATGTACTGGGTGTTAATGGACAATACGTATTATGCCATACTATCATATACACATTGACAAACACATAACAGTCATAGACACATCTGAGAGACCTGGGTATATCAGTGCTAACAACCTTTTCAGTGAGTCCATTCTGTTACAGATAATTTGCACACAGCACATACATAATTGGGCTGGATTGTGTACTCAGTTACCTGTATGGTTGATAGTGACAGTGATCCTCATACAGTGGACCTTGGGACATGTACTCGGGGTATCATGGTGTAGAGACAGTATACCCAGCACCCACACTCCACATTGGATATTTTACTCACTGAAACCCATGATAATACTTTGAAATACCCACAATCACACATTGACCAGGACTGCAATACAACCCCTTGTCTATCTCATCAGTGCTACTACAGGGATATGCATTTATTGCACATGCCACAGGGATAGTAGAGTGATGGTTTGTCATGACTCTCCTAATGTCAGCAACATCATTATGACTTATATTGTATGGCCAGGAGTATTGTATTTGGAGAATGTGGCCTCAGAATGCTGTATCTTACAAATATACACACTTGCACACATGCACACACTTGCCAAGACTCAGGGGGTAACCTATGCTTATCTAGCCATTTGTACAACGGTGTTGTGCTTGTACTGCAAGCTCCAGGTAGCCCATAGGGTGAAGAGTGTAACAAGGTACATTTCATGTCCATTACAGCAGCAGCCATTTCTAACTATGGCAATGGGGGTGTAGTGTGTGAGAAGGTCCTCAGGGTATTATCAACTGCAGGTTTACAAACACACAGACACAGTTATTTTCAGCAATCCACACTGACACATTTGTCATTACTGGGGTCCATAGTTGCAGGTGTTCCTAGGTGTGCACCAGGATATTGTCTATGGAGAGATGAGAAGAGTAGGGGATGTGGGTAAAGTGGTATCATGCCACCTGACATTTGTCTGCAGGTCATCTATCAACTGTTGCCACGTGAGTGATCTTCAGGGTGACAGTTAAATGCAACATCCAGTTATCTGTTTTTCTCTTGAAGAGGGCCAGTGAGCTGCTCTAACTGACATGTATGCAACATATATTAGATAACATTGCCAGTGTCTGGGTTGGAGACCTGTACCCAAGCATGTTCTGTTGACTGTGGTAGTCTAGTTGAGGTATCAATGGCATGTGGTGCATACAAGGTGGGGTTTCTCAGCTGTGGCATTCATAACACAGCTGGGCAGACATGTCAGTGTCAGTCAAGCACAGATTGCCTGTGAGAAGCCAAGATGGATACCTGACATCTGCACATCTGTACAGAGGACAGACAGAAATCAGCTAGCCAACAGGTTATGCATTAGGATTATTGTTTTGACAGATAGACGTCTGACATTGATAGGTATGCCATTGCTACATAATTATACCTAAGTCTACAGTTAATATCCACATATCATATCAATATCCAGTATCAAGTACTTAATAATACACAGCTCACACACCAAGAACACAATAGTCAGTACTAAGATTCCAGCTTTGCATGCAGGGGTGTATAGTTCAAGTACTACAATCTGCAATCTACGCTTACTTGGGAAAGCACTGTTAACAGTAGTAACGTAATGATACAATACATGCAAGTGTGACTGCATATAATCTGGGATACTACCCACGTATGAAACACATGCAAAGGGAAAAGATTGTTGCACTAGCCATATATACTCAGGTGTCCTAGACAGTATACTCATACCCCTTGCTACTGTGAAGACAGCACATAGAAGCATGTTATGTACATGGAATTTAATGCACTTATTAAAGATGTCATTACCATGCTATTTCATTAGACTAGAATGTGATCACTGGTTACCAGGGCTGAGCCATGCTTAGCAAGTGTAAGCATTGCTTAAATATAAATGCTAAGTAGATTTGCGCACTGGTAAGCGAAGCCTACACAGTATGAGCGCCTGCTTGTTTAACCGTACGTTAGCAGCGCTTACCATCAGGAAAACCTGCACAAACCCACTTACAGCTGCTCACAACTGTCTTAACCACTCTGTATTCAACAGTCCTTGCTCTGCCTAGCAACAAAATAAAAAGCCCTTGAACTCAGGACCCTATAAAATAAAAAGCCCTTGAACTCAGGACCCTATACACTATAGTCACAGCAGTTAACCACTAAGCCATCACAGCTGTGAAGATGCCTGTTGTTTTTTTCCAATATATCAGTACACATACTGAAGAGTATTAAACAACTGCTTTGACTGCTACAATTGTGTAGTACTTGCTACTGATATCAGTGTTGAATCAAGTATGTTGTTATATCTAAATATGCACATAGATAAATATGGTGTGATACATCTGGGAAGGTATATACAACAGTCATGTTTACACATAACAAGGATATATATATATATATATATATATATATATATATATTGATTTATATATATATATTGATTTATATATATATATATATATATATATATATATATATAGAGAGAGAGAGAGAGAGAGAGATCTAGGAATTTTGAATGAAAGCTCAAAAGTCCAAATCCATTACCACCAAACACACTTTAATGAAAGTGCTTTCATTAAAGTATGTTAAAAAAAAAAAACACAAAATCTACTTGAATGCAGGGGGGCAAGACTCCCTGCGCACCCTCCCTACTTTAATATTCTACTCCAAGGTCACACTACAGTGGGGAAAAGGGAATTTTCCCTTACCGCACTGTAGTATGACCGGAAATACAAGCATACTTACAGGAAAGTGCTGCTTTGGTGAACAGCACTTTTGTGCAAGTATGCTTACCAAATTGGGAATTGGTGAAAGATGCAGTCGAGCATCTGTACAGATCCCATATATATATATATATATATATATATATATATATATATATATATATATATAGTTTTACTATCAGATGTTCGATTGTCTTTTATTTGAAAGTGACAATTGCCGAAATAAATGGTCGGAAATCGGAACACCGTCCAACCAAATGATCAAACGGAGCATTTCAGCAATGTCAAATGTCAACTTTGCTGAAATGCTCACAGCTGCCCAAATCTACCAACACTGTTTGCATGGGGGCAAGCCCTCTACTCCCCCACACCCCCCCAACTTATATATGCAAACTCTGAGATCACACTACAGTGAGGGCAAGGGTACATTTCCCCATCCCCACTACAGTGCAATCTGTACTGCAATGTTGGTGCTGAAAACAGCAGCCATTCACTCTTGCCAGATTCGACATTGTGGTGATCACCCTACCAGTTCTGCTAAGTGGTTTTCGCACATATGCCATTCATCTAAATCTTTAAAGGTCAAAATACTGAAAACTCAAAATACTGAAACACACAGGATACCAACACGTATTATATGCCAGCACAAGTACATACTGAAACAAATAAAACACAAACCATATTACTCTTCTCCAATCTTCTCACACTTTGGTGTAGTGAAGTGCAATCTCAGAGATGATATATTTAAGTAGCAGGGAGTGTGGGGAGCACAGAAGAGTAATATGTTTCTATATGTAGTTCTGCTGCAATATAGTTGTGTTGTTGTACTGTGTTTTTTTTCGCTATTTTGAGTTTCAGTATTTTGAGTTTTCAGTATTTTGAGCTTTAGAGATTTTGGTCTCAGTATTTTGAGTTAAGGTATTTTGAAAGTCAGTATTTTGAAGTGGACCCATAAATATATATATATATATATATATATATATATATATATATATATATATATATATATATACATATATCTATGGTTTACCTTTGCAAGGTTGAAAATTAACCTACCAAATGGCCCTTTGTGTGAACCGGAATGACAAAAATCGTCAGTCCGATCTGCACTGAAGTTCGAAAATCAGCAAATTGAAAACCAGATTCGCTGATTTTTGAACTTCAGTTCAAAAACAAAGAGTAATGCAGGGGGGCTGCGCCCCCCTGCACTCCCCACACCCCCCTACTTTATTATTCTAACTCCGAGGTCACACTACAGTGGGGAAAGTGTCCACTTCCAGATCCCCACTATAGTACACCTCGCACCAAAAATGCAGAATCTGCAGTGAGCGAACGTTACTGTGCATTCACTCATTACACATTCGATGCATTTTGTTTTCGGCCTTCCAAAAACTTGAAAAAGTCCTTTCAGACTTTTATATTTCACACATGTACATTACACACATGTAAAGGTAAACTATATATATATATATATATATATATATATATATATATATATATATATATATATATATATAAAACATATGCCTGTAACATGTATTGGAGTCATACCTCAGCACCAGTAGTCATAACCTCTTAGTGCAAAGAGATGACATGTAAGTATTGCAGGTATAAATGTGGGATGTTGCTACAGTAACAGGGATTGTGTTAATAGACATGTTGTGTGGGAAGTCACTTCTGATACTGACATGTACACCATCAGTTACTCACAGACATCATAAGATCATCATAGTGAAGTACCACACAAATCACTGTAATGATCCTGTGGAATACAGCAGAGATATGACCAATAAACATAGACAGTCTGACACAATCTGGTCAGTGCAGAGGTATACACATAACTCCTTAGTGCAAGATATGTGGACCAAGCCTGACAAAGTGGATGTCTATAGCCATATAAATGTGGATATCACAAAAATACTGGAATATATAAGCTCACACAGTTGATGTATTCACACACTCCTGTCTGTCCTAACACATATTAACCAGAGGAGCAGAGGTCCCAAGCCCACATACTTCACAGTACTTAGTGACATAAATCTTTACACCATCCCACTGCTTTTTCAGACATACACAACCAGGCAACAGTTCATCTGACAAATATCTGGACATAACATCACACTAGGTAAATACCCTGAGCTGCTAGGCATGTCACAAAGCACTGTGCAAACTACAGGCAGGCAGAGTGCAACAACACTGACCCAAGTTTCCTATGGGGGAATACACATGTACTTGCAAATATAGCAGACACTACAGGCATGTAACAGCACGGAGTAACAGACACCAGTGTGAAAGTGCATACCCACAACCAATCTGAACACAATCACAGTTACATTATGGTAAGCCTCAGTAATATTACAGTATATGTACTTTGTGAACAACACCACCCTCATATGAGCCACTTATACAGTAGCAATACATATGCTGGGCCAACACACAGTGTAGTCTGATGCCTGACTGTGGTATGGGACTTATCAGTCTAGCCCTGCAAACATGTACACTGAAAGGGTACCATAAACTGGAGCAGCATGCAACATCAGATAGAACAGGACCAAGGACAATGACATCTGCCACAGTCTGTACACAGGCAAAGTAACATATTTACAATACTGCTCAGATAAGCTCCTCGTGGTTCTGCAGAGTGGTCCTAGCAGCAGGGAACTCAGAAAAGCGACTACTTTCTGGATTTAAGTATCTTTGCTTTTTTTTCACTTGGAATAGCTTCTGTAGCTTACCCTGAACTAGCTTGAACTGTTTTTTAACTGTTTGCTGCATTATTTTAAAATTTGCACTTAAAGTTACATTTTAGTCGAATTTGATCAAAAGTTTGTTTGTTTGTTTGCTTAATTTCACTGTGGAGGATGCCCACTAAAGTGTGCTAGCCTGTGTAACTAATTTATCACTGTCTCTGCATTTTCTGTGTGTTTCGACAAAAAAAAACAAAAAAATAATCCTTGTTTTCCCGCCTCTCCTCGACTAATTTAGACCAGTTTACAGGCATTGCTGTATTCTGGGCTGTGGTGTAGTTCCTGTGTTGTCCATTACCTTACTTGGATAGAAGGAAGTTTCTTTTCTCACCAGTGGGAGTGGGGAGCCTTGAGCAGCCTACCTGTCCCTGTAGGAAGTGACCTCAGCACAAGAAGCTGTAGTAATTGATTGTTTTGGACCATTTCTAGCTCTTTTGTAGTTCACTGTTTAAAATCCAGCTCTGGGCATTTTTTCTGGCTGTACTGCTCAGACAAGCTCCTCGTGGTTCTGCAGAGTGGTCCTAGCAGCAGGGAACTGAGAAAAGCGACTACTTTCTGGATTTAAGTATCTTTGCTTTTTTTTCACTTGGAATAGCTTCTGTAGCTTACCCTGAACTAGCTTGAACTGTTTTTTAACTGTTTGCTGCATTATTTTAAAATTTGCACTTAAAGTTACATTTTAGTCGAATTTGATCAAAAGTTTGTTTGTTTGTTTGCTTAATTTAACTGTGGAGGCTGCCCACTAAAGTGTGCTAGCCTGTGTAACTAATTTATCACTGTCTCTGCATTTTCTGTGTGTTTCTACCAAAAGAACAAAAAAAAAAGAAAAAATAATCCTTGTTTTCCCGCCTCTCCTCGACTAGTTTAGACCAGTTTACAGGCATTGCTGTATTCTGGGCTGTGGTGTAGTTCCTGTGTTGTCCATTACCTTACTTGGATAGAAGGAAGTTTCTTTGCTCACCAGTGGGAGTGGGGAGCCTTGAGCAGCCTACCTGTCCCTGTAGGAAGTGACCTCAGCACAAGAAGCTGTAGTAATTGGTTGTTTTGGACCATTTCTAGCTCTTTTGTAGTTCACTGTTTAAAATCCGCCTCTGGGTGTTTTTTTCTGGCTATACTGCTCAGACAAGCTCCTTGTGGTTCTGCAGAGTGGTCCTAGCAGCAGGGAACTCAGAAAAGTGACTACTTTCTGGATTTAAGTATCTTTGCTTTTTTTCACTTGGAATAGCTTCTGTAGCTTACCCTGAACTAGCTTGAACTGTTTTTAAACTGTTTGCTGCATTATTTTAAAATCTGCAGAGTTACATTTTAGTCGAATCTGATCGAAAGTTTGTTTGTTTGCTTAATTTAACTGTGGAGGCTGCCCACTAAAGTGTGCTAGCCTGTGTAACTAATTTATCACTGTCTCTGCATTTTCTGTGTGTTTCTACCAAAAAAACAAAAAAAAAACAAAAAAATAATCCTTGTTTTCCTGCCTCTCCTCGACTAGTTTAGACCAGTTCACAGGCATTGCTGTATTCTGGGCTGTGGTGTAGTTCTTGTGTTGTCCATTACCTTACTTGGATAGAAGGAAGTTTCTTTGCTCACCAGTGGGAGTGGGGAGCCTTGAGCAGCCTACCTGTCCCTGTAGGAAGTGACCTCAGCACAAGAAGCTGTAGTAATTGGTTGTTTTGGACCATTTCTAGCTCTTTTGTAGTTCACTGTTTAAAATCCGCCTTTGGGCGTTTTTTTCTGGCTATACTGCTCAGACAAGCTCCTCATGGTTCTGCAGAGTGGTCCTAGCAGCAGGGAACTCAGAAAAGTGACTACTTTCTGGATTTAAGTATCTTTGCTTTTTTTTCACTTGGAATAGCTTCTGTAGCTTACCCTGAACTAGCTTTAACTGTTTTTTTAACTGTTTGCTGCATTATTTTAAAATCTGCACTTCAAGTTACATTTTAGTCGAATTTGATCAAAAGTTTGTTTGTTTGTTTGCTTAATTTAACTGTGGAGGCTGCCCACTAAAGTGAGCTAGCCCGTGTAACTAATTTATCACTGTCTCTGCATTTTCTGTGTGTTTCTACCAAAAGAAATAAAAAAAGAATCCTTGTTTTCCCGCCTCTCCTCGACTAGTTTAGACCAGTTTATAGGCATTGCTGTATTCTGGGCTGTGGTGTAGTTCCTGTGTTGTCCATTACCTTACTTGGATAGAAGGAAGTTTCTTTGCTCACCAGTGGGAGTGGGGAGCCTTGAGCAGCCTACCTGTCCCTGTAGGAAGTGACCTCAGCACAAGAAGCTGTAGTAATTGGTTGTTTTGGACCATTTCTAGCCTTTTTGTAGTTCACTGTTTAAAATCCACCTCTGGGTGTTTTTTTCTGGCTATACTGCTCAGACAAGCTCCTCGTGGTTCTGCAGAGTGGTCCTAGCAGCAGGGAACTCAGAAAAGTGACTACTTTCTGGATTTAAGTATCTTTGCTTTTTTGTTTCACTTGGAATAGCTTCTTTAGCTTACCCTGAACTAGCTTGAAATGTTTTTTAACTGTTTGCTGCATTATTTTAAAATCTGCACTTAAAGTTACATTTTAGTTGAATTTGATCGAAAGTTTGTTTGTTTGTTTACTTAATTTAACTGTGGAGGCTGCCCACTAAAATGTGCTAGCCTGTGTAACTAATTTATCACTGTCTCTGCATTTTCTGTGTGTTTCTACCAAAATAACAAAAAAAAAAACAAAAAAAATAATCCTTGTTTTCCCGCCTCTCCTCGACTAGTTTAGACTAGTTTACAGGCATTGCTGTATTCTGGGCTGTGGTATAGTTCCTGTGTTGTCCATTACCTTACTTGGATAGAAGGAAGTTTCTTTGCTCACCAGTGGGAGTGGGGAGCCTTGAGCAGCCTACCTGTCCCTGTAGGAAGTGACCTCAGCACAAGAAGCTGTAGTAATTGGTTGTTTTGGACCATTTCTAGCTCTTTTGTAGTTCACTGTTTAAAATCCGTATTTGCACGGCTTTGAGCGGTTGTGCACATAGCGCAGCGCCAGTTAAACAAGGTTAAACTTTTTCTGGCTCCGCCAAGTCTGCTCTTCAAATTTTCCCTTAAGGAAGCTCTACTCTTAGTATAACCAGACTACTTACTATATTATAAGCCTAGCACTTGTTCTCAATACTTCTCTACTAAGTGAGCACTCTCGTACTAAGTAAAGCACTACATCTACTTACCACCACTGTGAATATCCACTCCCCTTAAAGGTACAGCACTCCCTTATACTGTTCTAGCATGTCGAGTGGTAGATTACTGGCGTTGTCTCCAGTTCAGCTGGTCAATCTGGGTATCTTGAGACAATGCTACAATTGTCTCATGTACACAGACAACCCTCTCCTCCTCCCAACAAACACAACTACATGTGAGAGATGCAACTATATAGCCAAACTGGAGGCTGAACTCTCTCAACTGAGGGCTGGCATGACCAGACAGGAGGAGATGGCAACCACACACACAACAATCCCAGTCCCACATAGACCTACCACAACTGCAAACCAAACACATAAAAACACAAAGACATACTTAGAGGCTCTAATAAAAAATCTTACCAAAAAACAGAGGCTCCCAAAGCAGACATCCAAAAATCCACCACCTCAAAACAAAACACATGCATCACATACTTCAATAAATCAGTGTGTCAACCAATCACAGCCCTTAAGGCCAAACACCTTGCCTGATACACTAGTAATAGGTGACTCTATAGTCAGACACACTGATGTCCCACTGACCAGGCTGAACAAGGAGAAGGTGACTGTGAGCTGTCTATCGGGAGCTAGGATCCGCCACATAACACACGCACTCAAGTCACTCCAAAGCAAGTACAAATATGACTCCGTCATTGTCCATGCTGGTGTGAATGACCTGAGACGTATCTCCCTGGACTACATGAAAAGAGACATAGAAGAGCTCTCCGATTATGTAGCCCAGGCTGGTATGACCCTGAGCAGCATCTTGCCCTCACCAAGAATGATACCACAATACAAAGACAAGATGATCAGCTTTAACAATTGGCTCAAGTACTGGTGTCATTCTCAGGGGATCCAATGTCTGTCTGCCTGGGATGACATGTTGGACAAGCCACGCTGCTTCAAGGGATGGCTTACACCTGTCACCACTGGGCTTCCGGATATTGGCTAAGGCTCTTGCCACCCCCATAGTGCCTTTTTTAGGCAAGGCTCAAAAGACAAACCCACCTCCTTAGAAAACAATACTGGAAAAAAACTAAGGGTCATGCTGCTCAATGCCAGAAGTCTAAATCTCAAGATGCAGGCACTTGATGCACTCCTCAGCATGGAGAACATCGACGTCTGTGCAGTAACTGAAACCTGGTTCAAGGCTCCTGAGAGCACCCCAGCGCTACCAGGCTATACCTCATATCATGCTTTTCGGCCCCAAAACCCGGGCCGAACCACAAGGAGGGAGTGTCCATATTCATCAAGGACACCCACACCTCCAGGTTAGTAGCAACACATGAAGCATCAGAGACCATACAGGTGCAACTAACCATAGGCAAAACAGCTATAAAACTGGTAGCATGTTACAGACCACCCTCCCAATCTCAAGAACCCCACTCAGCCTTCCTGAAGACATTGGAGGATATGAATGTATCACAAAATGCCATCATACTGGGAGACTTCAACTACCCAAACATAGATTGGGTACATTATTCTAGCCCTAACACCCTAGCCCAAACGTTCCTGGAATTCATAAATTCAAATGCACTGAAACAATTAGTCACCTCTCCCACTAGGGGAGATAATATACTAGACCTGATCATCACAAACATGGGGACAAAATGCTCTACACTGGAAGTATACCCCCCACTAGTGAGATCTGACCACAAACTAATAACCCTGGATATACATATCTCACCTCCACCCCCAGCACAAAAGACCACAGTGAAAAACTTCTCAAAAGCAGACTTCACTCTTCTTAAGACGGAGATGGTATTCTTTAAGCCCACTGTGCCAGTGGATACCACATCCCACAATGCCGAATCCTTCACAAATGCTTTCTATGGACATCTCCAAGAATGCATGGATCATGCAATCCCAAACAAATCCAAGTTCCTCTCCACCAAAGGTAAGCGTCCTGTCTGGTGGACCTCAGCCATAAACAAATTGTATAACAAAAGAAGGAAGCTACTGCACGTCAGAGCAAAATCCCATGAAGGGAAGACATCTCTGATTAACATTAGCAGAAAACTACATTCTTTCATAAAAACATCCAAGGCCAACTTTGAGAGAAAAATCGCTAAGGACACTAAAGATAACCACAAAGCCTTTTTCAGCTATGTTAGAAACCTGGGCGGAAAACCTCAGATATGTTCAGAGTTGGTTCACAACAATAAAAAATACACTGAACCCACAGATATTGCCAACATTCTGGCTGACAGGTTCAGTGCAAATTTCTCCCCTCCTTCACCCCCAAAAGAAGAAATACTTATCCCAGCTGAATGTAATCTCCCTGTCATCTCAGATGTCCAAGTGAGAACCGCCCTAAACAAAGCAAAAAACACAGCATCAATGGGACCCGATGGTATCCCGGGTTGCGTGTTACGTGAACTCCAAGAGGAGCTAAACCCACACATAAAAATGCTATTTAACCTTAGCCTTACTTCGGGATATGTACCTGAACACTGGTGTACAGCAACAGTTGTCCCACTCCACAAGGGGGTGCCTCTACAGACCCTGGAAACTACCGCCCCATAAGCTTAACCAGCCTGGTCTGCAAAGCTATGGAAAGAATCATTATGGAACTCATAAACAGAGACATAGGGGACCTACAGACACTTGACCCCACCCAGTTCGGCTTTGTAAAGGGCAGATCCTGCCTTTTAAACCTGGTTGACTTTTTCGAAACAGTCACTAGAGCCATTGACAAGGGCAAAGCAGTCCATACAGCCTACCTGGACTTGGCTAAGGCCTTCGACACAATACTCCACTCAGGCATCATAGATAAGCTCAACAGCTTAAAAGTAAACCCTTATGTCACTAGATGGGTTGCAAACTGACTAAAGGACAGAACCCATAAAGTTAAAATCGCTGGAGCAATGTCAGACTCAAAGCCAGTCACAAGTGGTGTCCCACAGGGATCTGTCCTGGGACCCCTCTTGTTCGGCATTTATTTCTCAGATGTTAAAGCAAACATGGGAGGGCTGTGGCTGACAAAGTTCACAGATGACTGCAAACTAGGCACCATAGTCGATACACCAGCAGACACACACACATCCTACAAAAAGGCCTCACAGAAATGGACAACTGGTGCCGGAGTCACGGCCTTAAACTAAATGCCAAAAAATGTATAGTCATCCCCTTTGGGAAAAACAAAGTACCCACAAATTATCACATAGACAGCAACCCACTGAGTACGGAAAAAGTAATCAGAGACCTAGGGACCCAAGTCGACAGTGACCTCTCATTTGATACCCACGTTGCCAAAGTGGTTAGAAAAACATTCTACCTTGCACACCTCATCATGAAGGGATTCACATCCAGATCCAAGGATGTCATTGTACCCCTATATTCCTCCCTCATCAGACCCATGATTGAGTACAATGCCCCATTTGGTATGTACCTCACCCGGAATTTGCAACAGCTAGAGAGACCACAAAAGTACCTCGCCAAGAGGATCAAGGGTCTCCAACATATGTCTTATTCTGCCAGACTAAAGAAACTTCAGCTCTATTCAGTAGCATATCGCCTGCTCAGAGGTGATCTCTGCCTGACGTACAAGGCCATGTCCAATCAGGATCTGATGGACATGCTCCACCTCAAAAAATCCAAGTCCATCAGGACCACAAGAGCTAAAGACTTAAACCTCAACACAAGTATGAATAGGACATGCTGGAGGGATAGATTCATAACCCAGAGGCTTCCCATGCTTTGGAACAAGATCCCAGTTCATATTAGACAGAGCCCCTCACTGACTCTCTTCAAGAGAAATCTTGATGAGTGGATGGGAGATCGTAAGTTTACCCCAGGGGTCACATCTGTGTCACTGCTAGACAGGGGCACAGTAAACTAATTCTGTTATATAGGGGGACCTTCATTGTGTCACTACTAGACAGAGGCACAGTATTCTAAATTTATTCTGTACATTTTTTGTACCATTTCATGGGGTGGCAAAAGCCACATCACTATGGCTAGGCTTACAAATGCCCCAGGGCAGATAGCCTAGTACTATACTATGAAACTATGAAACTATGAATACACACTCTGTCAACAATCACCATAAGTACACAGTCCTTACTACTGTACACACTACAACAGAATGTCCAGGTTTTGCCCTCAAATATGAGGCCTACTATACAGAACATGTCTAGCAGTCTGATATCCCACTGGCTTTTTAATAGGTATGATGTCAGTAAATAATGATGTACTGTACATATGCACCTCTTACTGCATGACATATGGACAAAGGGTGACAGACTTGGGGAACAGAGGCACAAACACAGTGCCAATATTGACATATTGCTGTGATAATATGAGAAATTTCCTGATGTAACAGGCTTTGTTGTGACATATCTCTTTTGAGGGATATGAAGTCAGTAACTCGCATGGATGTCACCATGTACTGACTGCAATCATCAGAGTATGCTACTGCATATCTAAAGATAGGAACTGTGTGAGTAACATAACAAATGTAAGACTCCAGACTCTGGAGAGCTCTACAGGTGATAGTTTCCTCAATCACATAACACTGTCATGCCAGACTTCAAATCATGTTGAACAGCCATATCCACATAAACCCTGTTAAACCAACATTAGTTCAAATGTAGAACAGCAATACTTACATTTTGTCCCCATGTCTGGAACATCCCCCTCCTGTTTGTTGGCCTGTCTCCACACTGTATGTTGTAAGAGGTATTTCCAACTATCCTCTGTGCTGCTGTTTGTCAAACACCCACATGAAGCCTGCTCACAGTGAAGGAATAGGGCCAACACCCACATGAAGTGCTTAGTTATAGGAGTGTGTTTCCATGCAATTGGCTATAGGAATGATACTACAGCTGTTCCACATGCAATTAACAAGTGGGGGACTGCAATTCGTGCACAGGCCATCAGCTGATCATGAGCATTCCTTACAAAACTCAAGCTGTTGGCAACTCAAAACAGATGTATTTTTCCACATCCACCAAAGAGGGAGGGAGAGAGAGAAACAGAGACAGAGACAGAGACAGAGAGACAGAGAGAGACAGACAGAGAGACAGAGAGAGAATGACAAAGTAAGATAGGAAGGGTGTAAGAGAGTAAGACTCAGATGTGTTTGTGTATGATCCGTGGGTGGAGAATGGTATCTGGGTATTATAATAGTTGCCTATGTTGTTTTCTAATCCATTCTGTCACATAGTAATTGCACATGGCTGTACACATTTATGGCTGAGAATTGCCTACAACAATCTCTACAGTTTTTGAAAACTGTTGGCCTTGTAATGTGGACAATGGAACATATAGGTCCTCAATATAATGATGTAGCAAAACCCACACAGTAATGAATCCTGTCAGTATACACTCACCCCAACAGGATACTGATGACACACACACACAAACACATATTTACCAGTACTGGGTTTCAACCCTCTACCTAACTATGTATTGCTATTACAGTGTTATGCAGTTATTTCATGTACCACAGAGCTTTCACGTCATAGAACTGTCCAAAGGTATCATTGAAGGTGAGTGACATCAGCAACGGTGCTAAAGAAGGGATAAGGAAAGTGTAGTACATGTGAATGTCCACAAAAGCAGGTGTAAATGGAGACACACACACACACATCATCACAGGTGGCAGGATCAAGATTAGAACCCCTATCTAACTAGTTTGCTACGCTACAGTATTACACAGTTATCACAAGCACCACAGAGCTTATAGGGCAAATATATGGCGAAAGGGTTTTGTCAAGGTGAATGAAATCAGCAGGCGTGCTAAAGTAGGCCAATGGGAGGTGTCGTGATTGTGAATGGCTTCAAAATCATTAATCTCCACACACACATGCAGACACACACACACACACACACACACACACACACACACACACACACACACACACACACACACACACACACACACGCACACACGCACACACACACACACACACGCACACGCGTACACGCACACACACACACAGCCACAAACACACACACACACACACACACACACACACACACACACACACACACACACACACACACTTGCCAGTACTGAGATGCATAGGTTCATTGCTTCGCAGGTGTGTAGTAGGTGAATGCGCCTGACGGCTGTACAAGGCTAGGCAAACAGAATACCTGGGCATCAGACCACATGACAATGGTCTCCAGTGTGGCTCAGTGGTGTAGTCCCTGGAGTGGTCCCCACAGGTGGGTATTGTATTCACCATCCACTCATCTGGGTTACTATTGTTGGTGGTCAGTGATGTGCACTGCTTCACATGTATGTGATCTGTATTCCATAATATGGACAGTGTTTGGGTTGTGCACATGTCCCATACACATGTTCTTTGACATGTGGAAGTGTACTTGAGGTCTCTGGGGCATGTTGTGTGTACAGATTCTTATCTTCTGATGTAGAGTTGATGACCTCATTTGGGGAGATCTGGCTATGGAACTGAGGTCGTGCTTGCACCTACATTGACAGCATGATACAGGTATTCAGCGGAGTTGGGAGGGTGGCTTAATGGTTAAGGTGTTTGCCTTACAAACACAAGGTGCTGGGTTTGAGTCTCACAAAGGATAATTGGCTAGGCTTAAAAATGGCTCACAAGGGCAGTTAGCTTAGTACTAACCTATGAACCTATAAGTTAGTGGCATCTGTCCATACAGGAAATGCGTATAAGGCATGGTATTCCCTTTGTGGGTTACATTTGCAGACTCTACAGTTGTTGCAGGGGTCCAGTGGGGAACATAGCAAAAGGATCACTGTAAGTATTTATTTGCCTACTGTAGGGATGGAACAAGGTGCCATGTCCTTTTACTTGCTGGATAACACACTTAGTCAGGAGATGTTACACATCACAGTACTTCCTGATGTCAGTGGCACTGCTGTGGTCAACAAGCATGTAGTCCACAGCAATTACACCATGGTTACTATCTGTGAGGCAACATGCATGGAACTACCAATATAGGGGTTATTGCCTAGCCAAGTGTGTTTGTGTATGAGATATGGGTGGAGAGTGTTCTCTGAGTATTACAAGGGTTGCCCATATTGTTCACCGATCCATAATGTCACATGTAGACATATGGATTGTCTACACCAGCCTCTCTGGTATTTGACATCTGTTTTCCTTGTAAGGTGGAAATTGTGACATATAGTAGGACCTCAATATAATACTTTAACAAAACCCACACCACAATGCATCCTGTTATTACACAATCACAGCAACCTCCACACTGGATACTGATGAGAGACACACACACACTTGACAGTACTGAGATTTAAACTCCTACCTAGCTATGTGGTGCTACTACAGTGTATTGTGTTTATCGTGCGCACCACAGAGCTTATAGGATAGATGTTGTCTCAAGGTACTTTTAAGGTGATAATCGTAAAATAATAGGCAAATTGGCACCCAACAAACACCAAGAAACAAACCCAAGGTACCAAGGAGTCAAAACCAGTCAGCAGAGTCCATAAACCGATTTTAATAAAAAAATAAAACACATGAACGCATCCACAGAAAACAGCATTTTTTATTTTAAAACTTCATCAGATGTGGATCTAACAGTCAGACTCAGAGTTATATAGCATCCTGACAAGCAAACTGACCAATACAAAAAGACAAGTTAAAACATCATCATAAAACTCATGAATATTCATCACAAGCCATGTTAAAAAAGACTAAAAGGCTTCTTAACATCAAGTTAAAAAATGCTAAAATACATTTAAAAATATCAGTGTTATAAATTATCTAAAAATGTAACTCACTTCTCTAAAAAAAATTGACTGAATTCTTAAATACTTTACTTGAAAAGTTATATGAATGAATATGTATGTTATGTAAAATACCAGACTTCAGCAGCAAGTAAATGCAGTATAAAAAGTAATCATTTGGTGCCCTCAAGTGGACAAAGTGTAAATCACAGACAAAAGTATATATGTACAAAATACACAATACACATACCACAAATTAACTGTGAAGTGTGGGTTTAATAATGAACATTTTCATTTTTACAACTTGGCTGCCCTTAGTTTTAAGAAGGGAACAATGGATACACTTTCATTTAATCCTGGTGGAATGGTAGCGTGTAGAGTGATCTGCCACCGAAGTTCTCTATATTCCACTCTCTCTACCCACTGCTCCCCTCTTGCTTCTGTCTTGATTCCTTCCAAGACAAAAAATATGAATCTAGCATTCCTACAAATTCAGAAAAGTTTATAAAGGGCATTAGTTTCCTTTTTGTTTGATATATAATAATGTTCATATATATATATATATATATATATATATATATATATATATATATGTATGCCTTTTTAATTTATGTTCCTTCTTACCCACATAAAAGGACTGACATTTTTCACACAAGGCTAAATATACCAGAACACTCGATTCACAGTTAAAGTAATCATTACTAGTTAAAGTCACATTTCTACTGTTTAGAAATATTTCTGCAACATTGCTTATATAATTACATTGCATACACCGTCCACATTTATAAGTACCAAACTTTTTTCTAAAATTGTTTTGCCTTATCATTTTCTAAAACATTTTTTCAAATTATGACAGTTCTTATACACAAACTTCAACTTCATTTTTGATATTTTTTCTAATTCTGTGAGGCTAGTGAACTTTTTCCATTCTGAGCTAATGATGTTCCTGATTATACCAGTACTAGCATTCTACTCTATTACCATGGCTTTGCTGTATTCATCATTCTGATGATGCTCCTTCTCAGCACGTACCCCAGGCAGGTGACCCAAAATGGGTTTGAATTTATCCTGCCTACCCTCCTGTACCTGTCTCATGGCATCATCTAACAGGTCATTTGGGTAGCCTCTTGCACTAAAGAGACTTCTAAGAAACTCGTCATTATTAGATGTCATTCTACCAGCTCTCACAGGCTGCCCTTTAACTATGTTCTTCTTATAATGATAGGGATGTGCACTGTCAAAATGTAAGAATGAGTTAGAATAGGTGCGTTTTCTATGTACCTTTGAACTAAAGCCATGGTTTTCTTTATGTATTTCTATATCAAGTTATTGTAAATTTTCATCAGAAACATTGCATGTATATTTGAGAAAGGAGGTAGAATTGTTTAAAATTCTACAAATTCGTGCACTTTATCTTTAGCATCAATCCAAAAATGCAAACATCATCTGAAAACCTCCTGCAAATACTCCAACAATCTTTATACATAGAATTTAAAACATATTTTTCCTCCTATTTGGGAAGTACTAGGTTGGCATAAGTGGGCACACATGCTGCGCCCATAGCCACCCCTTTGATCTAATAATAAAATTCACCTTTGAAATAGATGAAATTGTATTTTAATACTAGTTCCATTAAACTGAGACAGACCAATGTATCATTCTGAGAAATTTCAAGATCATCATAAAAGATCTCTTCCAGCATCTGGATTCCTTCATTGTGGGGTATGCTGGTAAAGAGATCAACTACATCTATAGTAGTAAATATAACATCCTCATTGTATAGAACTTGATTTATTTCTCTTAAAATGTCCCAGGAATCTCTCAAGATGTTTTTCCTTTTTAACCATAATTTATTTAACTTAGAATCCATTAATTTTGCCAAAGGTAAAGTTTTTGAACCCTCTGCTGTAACAATAGGTCTTTATGGGGGGGGGTCCAGCTCATTCTTGTGGATTTTTGGTATCCCGAAAATTGTTGGGATCCTGGGTTTTTCCACCTCAAGTAGTTATAGGTGTTAACATCTATCAACCCTTCCAATAACATATTTGAAAGGGTTGAATCTACTCTATTATAAGCTATATTTACTTCATTTCTTGACACAGTTTCATACTTGTCAGTATCCATTAGTATTTTGTTCATTTTACCCTCATAAATCAGAGTATCCATCAATACAGTACCTCCCCCTTTATCTGGCTTCATTACTCTAGTGTCTCTATCAGCTCTAAGCTCTTCTAAAGCTAATCTTTCTTTAGAATTAATGTTGGCTTTATATCTGACCTTAGACAGCTTTTCTTATCTCCCCTTCTAAGATACCCACAATTTTTTTAATCTGGGAATGAAGGGGTTTATTAAAGGTACTCTTCCTTTTAATTTCCTTGTGTGTGTTATTCTTTTGAGCTAATAGTAAACCAAGATTTATTTTTCTTGTGAAAAGTTTAACATCTATAAGGGTTTTTGTTGTCACCTTTTTTCAAAGGTATGAATTTCATTCCTTTAGAAAGGAAGCTAAAATGTTCATCTTGCAAATCTACCTTATGAAAGTTATAAATACTATAACCATTCTTACATATTTGTATTTGTTAACTTCATCCTGCTTAATGGAGTCATTATGTTCATCCAAATTGGGGTGGGGTGCAGTATTTAATACCCCCCTTCTTCCCCCTCTCTGAAAATTTTGCTGTGGATGATAGTTGCCATTTTTATTTCTGATTCCTTTTGACCTTCTCAAAGGCTCACCCTCAGGAAAATGATGTCATTCATCTAACTGCTGTGTCTGGATATTTTCATTCATATTATTTTCATCAGCTTCTTCAAAATTATTGTTCAATTTAAAATCATGGTTTCTTCGGTCATCCCACCTACCCTTTGATTTACATCTGGGGTAGCTAGTATTCTTTTTATATTCATTGCTGTCCTTCTCCAGTTTTTTATTTTTCTTCTTACTAATTCATCACATTTTAAATCAACATCCTCCCTAGTGCTAAAATATTTTTCCTTTTCAGAAGGAATAGTAAAAATCAGGTCAGGTTTTATTTGTTCATTTAATATTTCTTTTTCACTATGAATAACTTATTTCTGTATCTCATTTTCTTTTACCATAGCTTTTAAAACATCTAGCCCACATTTGTTGAATATTTTCAATAATTCCTTATGATATGCACTTCCATCTACTACATTGTTAGGATATTTGTATATCCTTAAGCCCTTAGGCACAATCTCTTCTAAAATACACTGTTCTAAATATGAATTTTCAATGTGAAGTGTTCTAAATTTTAACATAGGTTTAGACAGTTTATCTATCTTAACCTTATATGAATCAGTCACTTGTAAATTTGTACCTAAATTGTCTTTAAATTTAGATGTGAAGCTTATTTGTAACCAATCCTTTAACTCCAGTCTTTCAGCACTCAAAGCAGCAGCATAAGTCCTTTGTTTTTTTACTGGAGACAAAGATAGTTCCTGTCTTTCAGTAGTGTCTAATTGAGACCTAAGAGCAGCTGGTGTCTGCACAAATTCATTTTCCATAGCTCCATTCCGATTACTAGCACCAGAAAAGTCAGTTTTGTTAATCCCATTGTTATTTCCGATATTTTGGCACCATTCAGATGTATTTTGAAGCAGGGCTTCCTGGTTATGCCTCTCTGTGCACCTCTAATCATTTCCACCATCGATTGGCTTAGAGGGGTGAGAAGATCAATCAATTGTGAAAGCTGACCAATCAGCTTTCTCGCTTGTCCGACAAAATCTTTCACTCCCCCTTCTTCCATCTCAGAGCCGGTTTCTCCATCCATAGCCAAAAAAAGAACTGATGATTGCAAAAATAGGCAAATTGGCACCCAATAAACACCAAGAAACAAATCCAATGTACCAAGGAGTCAAAACCAGCCAGCAGAGTTCATAAACCGATTTTAATAAAAAATAAAACATATGAACGCAGCCACATAAAACATAGCGTTTTCATTTTAAAACTTCATCAGAGGTAGATTTAACAGTCAAATTCAGAGGTATATAGCATCCTGACAAGCAAACTGACCAATACAAAAAGACAAGTTATTAAAACATTATCATAAAACTCATGAATATTCATCACAAGCCATGTTAAAAAGACTAAAAGGCTTCTTAAAATCAAATTAAAAAATGTTAAAATACATTTAAAAATATCAATGTTATAAATTATCTAAAAATGTAACTCACTTCTCCAAAAAAAGATTAACTGAATGCTTAAATACTTTACTTTAAAAGTTATATGAATGAATATGTATGTTATGTAAATAGAGTATAAAAAGTAATCATTTGGCGCCCTCAAGTGGACAAAGTGTAAATCACAGACAAAAGTATATATGTACAAAATACACAATACACATACCACAAATTAACTGTGAAGTGTGTGTTTAATAATGAACATTTTCATTTTTACAACTTGGCTGCCCTTAGTTTTAAGAAGGGAACAATGGATACACTTTCATTTAATCCTGGTGGAATGGTAGCGTGTAGAGTGATCTGCCACCAAAGTTCTCTATATTCCACTCTCTCTACCCACTGCTCCCCTCTTGCTTCTGTCTTGATTCCTTCCAAGACAAAAAATATGAATCTAGCATTCCTACAAATTAAGGAATGTTTATAAAGGGCATTAGTTTCCTTTTTGTTTGATATATAATAATGTTCATACATATATATATATATGTATGCCTTTTTAATTTATGTTCCTTCTTACCCACATAAAAGGACTGACATTTTTCACACAAGGCTAAATATACCAGAACACTCGATTCACAGTTAAAATAATCATTGCTAGTTAAAGTCACATTTCTACTGTTTAGAAATATTTCTGCATCATTGCTTATATAATTACAATGCATACACCGTCCACATTTATAAGTACCAAACTTTTTTCTAAAATTGTTTTGCCTTATCATTTTCTAAAACATTTTTTCAAATTATGACAGTTCTTATACACAAACTTCAACTTCATTTTTGATATTTTTTCTAATTCTGTGAGGCTAGTGAACTTTTTCCATTCTGAGCTAATGATGTTCCTGATTATACCAGTACTAGCATTCTACTCTATTACCATGGCTTTGCTGTATTCATCATTCTGATGATGCTCCTTCTCAGCACGCATTCAGGCAGGTGACCCAAAATGGGTTTGAATTTATCCTGCCTACCCTCCTGTACCTGTCTCATGGCATCATCTAACAGGTCATTTGGGTAGCCTCTTGCACTAAAGAGACTTCTAAGAAACTCGTCATTATTAGATGTCATTCTACCAGCTCTCACATGCTGCCCTTTAACTATGTTCTTCTTACAATGATAGGGATGTGCACTGTCAAAATGTAAGAATGAGTTAGAATAGGTGCGTTTTCTATGTACCTTTGAACTAAAGCCATGGTTTTCTTTATGTATTTCTATATCAAGTTATTGTAAATTTTCATCAGAAACATTGCATGTATATTTGAGGAAGGAGGTAGAATTGTTTAAAATCCTACAAATTCGTGCACTTTATCTTTAGCATCAATCCAAAAATGCAAATATCATCCGAAAACCTCCTGCAAATACTCCAACAATCTTTATACATAGAATTTAAAACATATTTTTCCTCCTATTTGGGAAGTACTAGGTTGGCATAAGTGGGCGCACATGCTACGCCCATAGCCACCCCTTTAATCTAATAATAAAATTCACCTTTGAAATAGATGGAATTGTATTTTAATACTAGTTCCATTAAACTGAGACAGACCAATGTATCATTCTGAGAAATTTCAAGGTCATCATAAAAGATCTCTTCCAGCATCTGGATTCCTTCATTGTGGGGTATGCTGGTAAAGAGATCAACTACATCTATAGTAGTAAACATAACATCCTCATTGTATAGAACTTGATTTATTTCTCTTAAAATGTCCCAGGAATCTCTCAAGAAGTTTTTCCTTTTTAACCATAATTTATTTAACTTAGAATCCATTAATTTTGCCAAAGGTAAAGTTTTTGAACCCTCTGCTGTAACAATAGGTCTTAATGGGGTGTCCATCTCATTCTTGTGGATTTTTGGTATCCCGAAAATTGTTGGGATCCTGGGTTTTTCCACCCTCAAGTAGTTATAGGTGTTAACATCTATCAACCCTTCCAATAACATATTTGAAAGGGTTGAATCTACTCTATTATAAGCTATATTTACTTCATTTCTTGACACAGTTTCATACTTCTCAGTATCCATTAGTATTTTGTTCATTTTACCCTCATAAATCAGAGTATCCATCAATACAGTACCTCCCCCTTTATCTGGCTTCATTACTCTAGTGTCTCTATCAGCTCTAAGCTCTTCTAAAGCTAATCTTTCTTTAGAATTAATGTTGGCTTTATATCTGACCTTAGACAGCTTTTCTTATCTCCCCTTCTAAGATACCCACATTTTTTTTAATCTGGGGGTGAATGGGTGGATTAAAGGTACTCTTCCTTTTAATTTCCTTGTGTGTGTTATTCTTTTGAGCTAATAGTAAACCAAGATTTATTTTTCTTGTGAAAAGTTTAACATCTATAAGGGTTTTTGTTGTCACTTTTTTTCAAAGGTATGAATTTCATTCCTTTAGAAAGGAAGCTAAAATGTTCATCTTGCAAATCTACCTTACGAAAGTTATAAATACTATAACCATTAGGTTCATAGGTTCATAGGTTCATACTAGGCTATCTGCCCTAGGGCATTTATAAGCCTAGCCAGAGTGTGTATGGCTTTCTCACCCATTTTAAATTAATTTTGCTATGCCCTTTTTCGAGGTTAGTATACTGCTCTGTCCAACAGCGACACAGAAGTGATACCGGGCAAACCCATGATCTCCCATCCACTCATCAAGATTCCTCTTGAAGAGAGTCAATGAGGGACTCCGCCTAACCTGGACTGGGATTTTATTCCAGAGTGAAGGGAGCCTCTGGGTTATGAATCTGTCCTCCAGCCTGTCCTATTTATTTCAGTGCTGAGGTTTAAGTCCTCGAGCTCGATGGGATCTGGATTTTCTGAGGTGCAGCATGTCCATTAATTCCGGGTTGGACATGGCTTTATAAGTCAGGCACAGATCGCCTGAGCAGGCGGTATGCCACTGAGTAGAGCCGGAGCCTCCCCAACCAGGCAGCATACGGCATCCGCCTGAGCCCCTCGATCCTCCCGTGAGGTACCCTGGGGTCTTTCCAGTTGCTGCAGGTGTCTGGCAAGGCACATCCCAAAAGGCACTGTACTCAACCATGGGCCTGATGAGGGATGAGCAAAGAGGCACGACGACCTCCCCGATCCAGATGCGAATCCCTCATGATTAGGTGGGCCACATAAAATGCCTTCCAACCACTTTGGCCACGTGGTTGTCAAACGAGACCGCCATCAACTTGGGTCCCCAGGTCCCTAATTACTTCCTCTGTACCTAATGGATTACCACCCATGTGGTAACCTGTGGGCACTCTGTTTTGCCAAAGGGGATGACTATACACTTTTGGCCTCTAGCTTGAGGCCATGGCTCTGGCACCAGTTGTCTGTTTCTATGAGGCCCTTTGGAGGATGCCTGTGTCAGCTGGAGAGTCTACCATGGCCCAGTTTGCAGTCATTCATGAACCTGGTCAGCCACAGTCCCTCCATGTTGGCCTCTACCTCCGAGAAATATATACCAACAAGAGAGGTCCCAAGACTGAGCCTTGTGGGACGCCACCCGTAACTGGTTTGAGTCTGACATGGCACCAGCCATTCTAACCACGTGGGTTCTGTCCTTGAGCCAGTTTGCAACCCATCTAGCGACATAGGTGTCCATATTTAAGCTGGCGAGCTTATCCACAATGCCCGAGTGGGGTATTGTATCAAGGCTTTTATGAGGTCCAGGTAGGCTGTGTGGACCACCTTCACCTTGTCAATGGCCCTGGCGACTGACCCAAAGAAGTCGACCAGGTTTAAGAGGCAGGATTCGCCCCCAACAAAACCGAACCGGGTAGGATTCAGTGTCTGCAGGTCCCCAATATCCCCATCTATGAGGTCCACGATGATCCTTTCCATAGCTTTGCAGACCAAGCCAGTGAGACTTATGGGGCAACAGTTTCCAGGGTCCGCTGAGGCACCACCCCCGCGGAGAGGGACCACTGTCGCTGCACGCCACTCTTTGGGTACATATCCTGTAGTAAGGCTGAGACTGAACAGCAGCCTTAGGTATGGGTTTAGCTCTTCTTGGAGTTCATGCAGGACGCAGCCCAGGACACCGTCTGGTCCCATCGATGCTGTGCTCCCTGCTTTGGAGAGGGCAGCTCCCACCTGAGCATCTGAGACGTCAGGGGAGCAGCACTCTGCTGGGATAGATATTAGCCCCTCTGGTGGGGGAGGGGGGGGGGAGAAGTTTGCGCTGAACCTATTCGCTAGGATGTTGGCAATGTCCGTGGGTTCGGTGTATTCTTTGTCATTTTGGACCAATTCTGAGCATATCTGGGAATTCCCACCCAGGTTCCTAACACAACCAAAGAAAGCCCCGTGATTATCCTTAGTGTCCTGTGCAATTTTTCTCTCGAAGCTGGCCTTAGACGACTTCATGAGTGCCCGTAGCTTTTTGCCAATACTGATCAGAGATGCCTTCCCTTTCTGGGATCCCGCTCCGTCATGTAGCCGCTTCCTCCTTCTATTGCACAGTTTGTCCATGGCTGGGGTCCACCAGACAGGACGTCTGCCTTCGGAGGATTGGGTCTTGGTCTTATTTGGGATTGCATGATCCATGCATTCCCGAAGGCGTTCATAGAATGCGTTCATAAAGGATTTTGTGGTCTGGGCCATATTATCCAGAGGCCCGGGGGCTTTGAAGGACTCCACCTCGGTTTTGAGGAGTGTGAAATTTGCTCCAGAGAAGTTCCTCACTATGGTTTTCTGGGCATGGGGTGGGGTCGGGATGTGAATATCCAGTGAGATTAGTTTATGGTCTGATCTTACCAGTGAGGGATACACTTCTGGTCTGGAGCATAGAGTCCCCATGTTGGTGATGATCAGGTCCAGTATGTTTTCCCCTCTTGTGGGAGCGGCAACAAGTTGTTCCATAGCATTTGAGCTTACAAATTCCAGGAACCCTTGGGCTAGGGTGTTGGAGCTAGAGCAATGCTCCCAGTCTATGGTTGGGCAGTTGAAGTCACCCAATACAATGGTGTTTGGAGAGACCCCCACATCTTCCAGTGTTCTCAGGAAGGCCGAGTGGGGTTCCTGGGCTTGGAAGGGTGGTCTGTAGCAGGCTATAAACTTGAAGGCAGTTTTACCCACTGTTAGTTGCACATGGATAGTCTCTGATGCTTCGTGCTGTGCCACCAACCTGGAGGTGTGGGTATCCCCGACGAATATTGATACTCCCCCTCCCTTTGTGGTCCGGTCCAAGCCCTGGGGCCGAAAAGCATGGTATGAGGTATAACCCGGTAGTGCTGGGGTGCTCTCGAGAGCCCTGAACCAGGTCTCTGCCACTGCACAGACATCGATGTTCTCCATGCCAAGGAGAGCTTCGAGTGCGTGCATCTTGAGGTTTAGACTTCTGGCGTTGAGTAGCACCACTCTTAGTTTCTTATTCCTTGTGATACCTATGGAGGTGGGTTTGTCTTTTGAGCCTTGCCTAAAAAAGGCACTATGGGGGTAGCAAGAGCCTTTGCCAATATCCAAAAGCCCAGGGGTGACAGGTGCAAGCCGTCCCTAGCGAAGCATCGTGGCTTGTCGAGCATGTCATCCCAGGCTGACAGGCATTGGATCCCCCCTGAATTACACCAGCACTCAAGCCAATTGTTGAAATTGATAATCTTGTCTTCATACTGTGGCATCATTCTTGCTGAGGGTAAGATGCTACTCAAGGTCATAGGTTCATTCTTACATATTTGTATTTGTTAACTTCATCCTGCTTAATGGAGTCATTATGTTCATCCAAATTGGGGTGGGGTGCAGTATTTAATACCCCCATTCTTCCCCCTCTCTGAAAATTTTGCTGTGGATGATAGTTGCCATTTTTATTTCTGATTCCTTTTGACCTTCTCAAAGGCTCACCCTCAGGAAAATGATCTCATTCATCTAACTGCTGTGTCTGGATATTTTCATTCATATTATTTTCATCAGCTTCTTCAAAATTATTGTTCAATTTAAAATCATGGTTTCTTCGGTCATCCCACCTACCCTTTGATTTACATCTGGGGTAGCTAGTATTCTTTTTATATTCATTGCTGTCCTTCTCCAGTTTTTTTATCTTTCTTCTTATTAATTCATCACATTTAAAATCAACATCCTCCCTAATACTAAAATATTTTCATTTTGAGAAGGAATAGTAAAAATCAGGTCAGTTTTTATCTGTTCATTTAGTATTTCTATTTCACTATGAATAACTTATTTCTGTATCTCATTTTCTTTTACCATAGCTTTTAAAACATCTAGTCCACATTTGTTGAATATTTCCAATAATTCCTTATGATATGCACTTCCATCTACTACATTGTTAGGATATTTGTATATCCTTAAGCCCTTAGGCACAATCTCTTCTAAAATACACTGTTCTAAATATGAATTTTCAATGTCAAGTGTTCTAAATTTTAACATACGTTTAGACAGTTTATCTGTCTTAACCTTATATGAATCAGTCACTTGTAAATTTGTACCTAAATTGTGTTTAAACTTAGATGTGAAGCTTACTTGTAACAAATCTTTTAAATCCAGTCTCTTAGCACTCAAAGCAGCAGCATAAGTCCTTTGGTTTTGTCCTGGAAACAAAGATAGTTCCTGTCTTTCAGTAGTGTCTAATTGAGACCTAAGAGCAGCTGGTGTCTGCACAAACTCATTTTCCATAGCTCCATTCCAATTACTAGCACCAGAAAAGTCAGTTTTGTTAATCCCATTGTTATTTCCAATATTTTGGCACTATTCAGATGTATTTTGAAGCAGGGCTTCCTGGTTATGCCTCTCTGTGCACCTTTAATCATTTCCACCATCGATTGGCTTAGAGAGGTGAGAAGATCAATCAATTGTGAAAGCTGACCAATCAGCTTTCTCGCTTGTCTGACAAAATCTTTCACTCCCCCTTCTTCCATCTCAGAGCCGGTTTCTCCATCCATAGCCAAAAAAAGAACTGATGATTGCAAAAATAGGCAAATTGGCACCCAATAAATACCAAGAAACAAATCCACTGTACCAAGGAGTCAAAACTAGCCAGCAGAGTTCATAAACCGATTTTAATAAAAATAAAACATATGAACGCAGCCACATAAAACATAGCATTTTCATTTTAAAACTTCATCAGAGGTAGATCTAACAGTCAAATTCAGAGGTATATAGCATCCTGACAAGCAAACTGACCAATACAAAAAGACAAGTTATTAAAACATCATTATCATAAAACTCATGAATATTTATCACAAGCCATGTTAAAAAGACTAAAAGGCTTCTGAAAATCAAGTTAAAAATGTTAAAATACATTTAAAAATATCAATGTTATAAATTATCTAAAAATGTAACTCACTTCTACAAAAAAGATTAACTGAATGCTTAAATACTTTACTTTAAAAGTTACATGAATGAATATGTATGTTATGTAAATAAGAGTATAAAAAGTAATCATTTGGCGCCCTCAAGTGGACAAAGTGTAAATCACAGACAAAAGTATATATGTACAAAATACACAATACACATACCACAAATTAACTGTGAAGTGTGGGTTTAATAATGAACATTTTCATTTTTACAACTTGGCTGCCCTTAGTTTTAAGAAGGGAACAATGGATACACTTTCATTTAATCCTGGTGGAATGGTAGCGTGTAGAGTGATCTGCCACCAAAGTTCTCTATATTCCACTCTCTCTACCCATTGCTCCCCTCTTGCTTCTGTCTTGATTCCTTCCAAGACAAAAAATATGAATCTAGCATTCCTACAAATTAAGGAATGTTTATAAAGGGCATTAGTTTCCTTTTTGTTTGATATATAATAATGTTCATATATATATATATGTATGCCTTTTTAATTTATGTTCCTTCTTACCCACATAAAAGGACTGACATTTTTCACACAAGGCTAAATATGCCACAACACTCGATTCACAGTTAAAATAATCATTACTAGTTAAAGTCACATTTCTACTGTTAGAAATATTTCTGCATCATTGCTTATATAATTACATTGCATACACCGTCCACATTTATAAGTACCAAACTTTGTTCTAAAATTGTTTTGCCTTATCATTTTCTAAAACATTTTTTTCAAATTATGACAGTTCTTATACACAAACTTCAACTTCATTTTTGATATTTTTTCTAATTCTGTGAGGCTAGTGAACTTTTTCCATTCTGAGCTAATGATGTTCCTGATTATACCAGTACTAGCACTGTACTCTATTACCATGGCTTTGCTGTATTCATCATTCTGATGATGCTCCTTCTCAGCACGTACCCCAGGCAGGTGACCCAAAATGGGTTTGAATTTATCCTGCCTACCCTCCTGTACCTGTCTCATGGCATCATCTAACAGGTCATTTGGGTAGCCTCTTGCACTAAAGAGACTTCTAAGAAACTCGTCATTATTAGATGTCATTCTACCAGCTCTCACAGGCTGCCCTTTAACTATGTTCTTCTTACAATGATAGGGATGTGCACTGTCAAAATCTAAGAATGAGTTAGAATAGGTGCTTTTTCTATGTACCTTTGAACTAAAGCCATGGTTTTCTTTATGTATTTCTATATCAAGTTATTGTAAATTTTCATCAGAAACATTGCATGTATATTTGAGAAAAGAGGTAGAATTGCTTAAAATCCTACAAATTCGTGCACTTTATCTTTAGCATCAATCCAAAAATGCAAATATCATCCGAAAACCTCCTGCAAATACTCCAACAATCTTTATACATAGAATTTAAAACATATTTTTCCTCCTATTTGGGAAGTACTAGGTTGGCATAAGTGGGCGCACATGCTACGCCCATAGCCACCCCTTTGATCTAATAATAAAATTCACCTTTGAAATAGATGGAATTGTATTTTAATACTAGTTCCATTAAACTGAGACAGACCAATGTATCATTCTGAGAAATTTCAAGGTCATCATAAAAGATCTCTTCCAGCATCTGGATTCCTTCATTGTGGGGTATGCTGGTAAAGAGATCAACTACATCTATAGTAGTAAATATAACATCATCATTGTATAGAACTTGATTTATTTCTCTTAAAATGTCCCAGGAATCTCTCAAGAAGTTTTTCCTTTTTAACCATAATTTATTTAACTTAGAATCCATTAATTTTGCCAAAGGTAAAGTTTTTGAACCCTCTGCTGTAACAATAGGTCTTTATGGGGGGGGGGGGTTCCAGCTCATTATTGTGGATTTTTGGTATCCCGAAAATTGTTGGGATCCTGGGTTTTTCTACCCTCAAGTAGTTATAGGTGTTAACATCTATCAACCCTTCCAATAACATATTTGAAAGGGTTGAATCTACTCTATTATAAGCTATATTTACTTCATTTCTTGACACAGTTTCATACTTGTCAGTATCCATTAGTATTTTGTTCATTTTACCCTCATAAATCAGAGTATCCATCAATACAGTACCTCCCCCTTTATCTGGTTTCATTACTCTAGTGTCTCTATCAGCTCTAAGCTCTTCTAAAGCTAATCTTTCTTTAGAATTAATGTTGGCTTTATATCTGACCTTAGACAGCTTTTCTTATCTCCCCTTCTAAGATACCCACAATTTTTTTAATCTGGGGGTGAAGGGGTGGATTAAAGGTACTCTTCCTTTTAATTTCCTTGTGTGTGTTATTCTTTTGAGCTAATAGTAAACCAAGATTTATTTTTCTTGTGAAAAGTTTAACATCTATAAGGGTTTTTGTTGTCACCTTTTTTCAAAGGTATGAATTTCATTCCTTTAGAAAGGAAGCTAAAATGTTCATCTTGCAAATCTACATTACGAAAGTTATAAATACTATAACCATTAGGTTCATAGGTTCATAGGTTCATACTAGGCTATCTGCCCTAGGGCATTTATAAGCCTAGCCAGAGTGTGTATGGCTTTCGCCACCCATTTTAAATTAATTTTGCTATGCCCTTTTTCGAGGTTAGTACACTGCGCCTCTGTCCAACAGCGACACAGAAGTGATACCCGGGGCAAACCCATGATCTCCCATCCACTCATCAAGATTCCTCTTGAAGAGAGTCAATGAGGGACTCCGCCTAACCTGGACTGGGATTTTATTCCAGAGTGAAGGGAGCCTCTGGGTTATGAATCTGTCCCTCCAGCCTGTCCTATTTATTTCAGTGCTGAGGTTTAAGTCCCTCGAGCGCGTAGCTCGATGGGATCTGGATTTTCTGAGGTGCAGCATGTCCATTAATTCCGGGTTGGACATGGCTTTATAAGTCAGGCACAGATCGCCTCTGAGCAGGCGGTATGCCACTGAGTAGAGCCGGAGCCTCCCCAACCAGGCAGCATACGGCATCCGCCTGAGCCCCTCGATCCTCCCGGTGAGGTACCCCTGGGGTCTTTCCAGTTGCTGCAGGTGTCTGGCAAGGCACATCCCAAAAGGGGCACTGTACTCAACCATGGGCCTGATGAGGGATGAGCAAAGAGGCACGACGACCTCCCCCGATCCAGATGCGAATCCCCTCATGATTAGGTGGGCCACATAAAATGCCTTTCCAACCACTTTGGCCACGTGGTTGTCAAACGAGAGACCGCCATCAACTTGGGTCCCCAGGTCCCTAATTACTTCCTCTGTACCTAATGGATTACCACCCATGTGGTAACCTGTGGGCACTCTGTTTTTGCCAAAGGGGATGACTATACACTTTTTGGCCTCTAGCTTGAGGCCATGGCTCTGGCACCAGTTGTCTGTTTCTATGAGGCCCTTTTGGAGGATGCCTGTGTCAGCTGGAGAGTCTACCATGGCGCCCAGTTTGCAGTCATCTGCGAACCTGGTCAGCCACAGTCCCTCCATGTTGGCCTCTACCTCCGAGAAATATATACCGAACAAGAGAGGTCCCAAGACTGAGCCTTGTGGGACGCCACCCGTAACTGGTTTGGAGTCTGACATGGCACCAGCCATTCTAACCACGTGGGTTCTGTCCTTGAGCCAGTTTGCAACCCATCTAGCGACATAGGTGTCCATATTTAAGCTGGCGAGCTTATCCACAATGCCCGAGTGGGGTATTGTATCGAAGGCTTTTGCGAGGTCCAGGTAGGCTGTGTGGACCACCTTCACCTTGTCAATGGCCTTGGTGACTGTTTCAAAGAAATTGACCAGGTTTAAGAGGCAGGATCTGCCCCTAACAAAGCCGAACTGGGTAGGATCCAGTGTCCGCAGGTCCCCAATATCCCTACCCATAAGGTCCATGATGATCCTTTCCATAGCTTTGCAGACCAAGCCAGTGAGACTTATGGGGCAACAGTTTCCAGGATCCGCTGAGGCACCACCCCTGTGGAGAGGGACCACTGTCGCTGTACGCCACTCTTTGGGTACATATCCTGTAGTAAGGCTGAGACTGAACAGCAGCCTTAGGTATGGGTTTAGCTCTTCTTGGAGTTCATGCAGGACGCAGCCCGGGACACCGTCTGGTCCCATCGATGCTGTGCTCCCTGCTTTGGAGAGGGCAGCTCCCACCTGAGCATCTGAGACGTCAGGGGAGCAGCACTCTGCTGGGATAGATATTAGCCCTCTGGTGGGGAGGGGGAGAAGTTTGCGCTGAACCTATTCGCTAGGATGTTGGCAATGTCCGTGGGTTCGGTGTATTCTTTGTCATTTTGGACCAATTCTGAGCATATCTGGGAATTCCCACCCAGGTTCCTAACACAACCAAAGAAAGCCCCGTGATTATCCTTAGTGTCCTGTGCAATTTTTCTCTCGAAGCTGGCCTTAGACGACTTCATGAGTGCCCATAGCTTTTTGCCAATACTGATCAGAGATGCCTTCCCTTTCTGGGATCCCGCTCCGTCATGTAGCCGCTTCCTCCTTCTATTGCACAGTTTGTCCATGGCTGGGGTCCACCAGACAGGACGTCTGCCTTCGGAGGATTGGGTCTTGGTCTTATTTGGGATTGCATGATCCATGCATTCCCCGGCGTTCATAGAATGCGTTCATAAAGGATTTTGTGGTCTGGGCCGTATTATCCAGAGGCCCGGGGGCTTTGAAGGACTCCACCTCGGTTTTGAGGAGTGTGAAATTTGCTCCAGAGAAGTTCCTCACTATGGTTTTCTGGGCATGGGGTGGGGTCGGGATGTGAATATCCAGTGAGATTAGTTTATGGTCTGATCTTACCAGTGAGGGATACACTTCTGGTCTGGAGCATAGAGTCCCCATGTTGGTGATGATCAGGTCCAGTATGTTTTCCCCTCTTGTGGGAGTGGCAACAAGTTGTTCCATAGCATTTGAGCTTACAAATTCCAGGAACCCTTGGGCTAGGGTGTTGGAGCTAGAGCAATGCTCCCAGTCTATGGTTGGGCAGTTGAAGTCACCCAATACAATGGTGTTTGGAGAGACCCCACATCTTCCAGTGTTCTCAGGAAGGCCAGTGGGGTTCCTGGGCTTGGAAGGGTGGTCTGTAGCAGGCTATAAACTTGAAGGCAGTTTTACCCACTGTTAGTTGCACATGGATAGTCTCTGATGCTTCGTGCTGTGCCACCAACCTGGAGGTGTGGGTATCCCCGACGAATATTGATACTCCCCCTCCCTTTGTGGTCCGGTCCAAGCCCTGGGGCCGAAAAGCATGGTATGAGGTATAACCCGGTAGTGCTGGGGTGCTCTCGAGAGCCCTGAACCAGGTCTCTGCCACTGCACAGACATCGATGTTCTCCATGCCAAGGAGAGCTTCGAGTGCATGCATCTTGAGGTTTAGACTTCTGGCGTTGAGTAGCACCACTCTTAGTTTCTTATTCCTTGTGATACCTATGGAGGTGGGTTTGTCTTTTGAGCCTTGCCTAAAAAAGGCACTATGGGGTAGCAAGAGCCTTTGCCAATATCCAAAAGCCCAGGGGTGACAGGTGCAAGCCGTCCCTAGCGAAGCATCGTGGCTTGTCGAGCATGTCATCCCAGGCTGACAGGCATTGGATCCCCCCTGAATTACACCAGCACTCAAGCCAATTGTTGAAATTGATAATCTTGTCTTCATACTGTGGCATCATTCTTGCTGAGGGTAAGATGCTACTCAAGGTCATAGGTTCATTCTTACATATTTGTATTTGTTAACTTCATCCTGCTTAATGGAGTCATTATGTTCATCCAAATTGGGGTGGGGTGCAGTATTTAATACCCCCATTCTTCCCCCTCTCTGAAAATTTTGCTGTGGATGATAGTTGCCATTTTTATTTCTGATTCCTTTTGACCTTCTCAAAGGCTCACCCTCAGGAAAATGATCTCATTCATCTAACTGCTGTGTCTGGATATTTTCATTCATATTATTTTCATCAGCTTCTTCAAAATTATTGTTCAATTTAAAATCATGGTTTCTTCGGTCATCCCACCTACCCTTTGATTTACATCTGGGGTAGCTAGTATTCCTTTTATATTCATTGCTGTCCTTCTCCAGTTTTTTTATTTTTCTTCTTACTAATTCATCACATTTTAAATCAACATCCTCCCTAGTGCTAAAATATTTTTCCTTTTCAGAAGGAATAGTAAAAATCAGGTCAGGTTTTATTTGTTCATTTAATATTTCTTTTTCACTGTGAATAATTTCTTTCTGTCTCTCGTTTTCTTTTACCATAGCTTTTAAAACATCTAGTCCACATCTGTTGAATACTTCCAATAATTCCTTATGATATGCACTTCCATCTATTACATTGTTAGGATATTTGTATATCCTTAAGCCCTTAGTCACAATCTCTTCTAAAATACACTGTTTTAAATATGAATTTTCAATGTCAAGTGTTCTAAATTTTAACATACGTTTAGACAGTTTATCTGTCTTAACCTTATATGAATCAGTCACTTGTAAATTTGTACCTAAATTGTCTTTAAACTTAGATGTGAAGCTTACTTGTAACCAATCTTTTAACGCCAGTCTCTCAGCACTCAAAGCAGCAGCATAAGTCCTTTGTTTTTTTTACTGGAGGCAAAGATAGTTCCTGTCTTTCAGTAGTGTCTAATTGAGACCTAAGAGCAGCTGGTGTCTGCACAAACTCATTTTCCATAGCTCCATTCCGATTACTAGCACCAGAAAAGTCAGTTTTGTTAATCCCATTGTTATTTCCAATATTTTGGCACTATTCAGATGTATTTTGAAGCAGGGCTTCCTGGTTATGCCTCTCTGTGCACCTTTAATCATTTCCACCATCGATTGGCTTAGAGAGGTGAGAAGATCAATCAATTGTGAAAGCTGACCAATCAGCTTTCTCGCTTGTCTGACAAAATCTTTCACTCCCCCTTCTTCCATCTCAGAGCCGGTTTCTCCATCCATAGCCAAAAAAAGAACTGATGATTGCAAAAATAGGCAAATTGGCACCCAATAAATACCAAGAAACAAATCCACTGTACCAAGGAGTCAAAACTAGCCAGCAGAGTTCATAAACCGATTTTAATAAAAAATAAAACATATGAACGCAGCCACATAAAACATAGCATTTTCATTTTAAAACTTCATCAGAGGTAGATCTAACAGTCAAATTCAGAGGTATATAGCATCCTGACAAGCAAACTGACCAATACAAAAAGACAAGTTATTAAAACATCATTATCATAAAACTCATGAATAATCATCACAAGCCATGTTAAAAAGACTAAAAGGCTTCTTAAAATCAAGTTAAAAAATGTTAAAATACATTTAAAAATATCAATGTTATAAATTATCTAAAAATGTAACTCACTTCTCCAAAAAAAGATTAACTGAATGCTTAAATACTTTACTTTAAAAGTTACATGAATGAATATGTATGTTATGTAAATAAGAGTATAAAAAGTAATCATTTGGCGCCCTCAAGTGGACAAAGTGTAAATCACAGACAAAAGTATATATGTACAAAATACACAATACACATACCACAAATTAACTGTGAAGTGTGGGTTTAATAATGAACATTTTCATTTTTACAACTTGGCTGCCCTTAGTTTTAAGAAGGGAACAATGGATACACTTTCATTTAATCCTGGTGGAATGGTAGCGTGTAGAGTGATCTGCCACCAAAGTTCTCTATATTCCACTCTCTCTACCCATTGCTCCCCTCTTGCTTCTGTCTTGATTCCTTCCAAGACAAAAAATATGAATCTAGCATTCCTACAAATTAAGGAATGTTTATAAAGGGCATTAGTTTCCTTTTTGTTTGATATATAATAATGTTCATACATATATATATATATATATATATGTATGCCTTTTTAATTTATGTTCCTTCTTACCCACATAAAAGGACTGACATTTTTCACACAAGGCTAAATATACCAGAACACTCGATTCACAGTTAAAATAATCATTACTAGTTAAAGTCACATTTCTACTGTTTAGAAATATTTCTGCATCATTGCTTATATAATTACATTGCATACACCGTCCACATTTATAAGTACCAAACTTTGTTCTAAAATTGTTTTGCCTTATCATTTTCTAAAACATTTTTTCAAATTATGACAGTTCTTATACACAAACTTCAACTTCATTTTTGATATTTTTTCTAATTCTGTGAGGCTAGTGAACTTTTTCCATTCTGAGCTAATGATGTTCCTGATTATACCAGTACTAGCATTCTACTCTATTACCATGGCTTTGCTGTATTCATCATTCTGATGATGCTCCTTCTCAGCACGTACCCCAGGCAGGTGACCCAAAATGGGTTTGAATTTATCCTGCCTACCCTCCTGTACCTGTCTCATGGCATCATCTAACAGGTCATTTGGGTAGCCTCTTGCACTAAAGAGACTTCTAAGAAACTCGTCATTATTAGATGTCATTCTACCAGCTCTCACAGGCTGCCCTTTAACTATGTTCTTCTTATAATGATAGGGATGTGCACTGTCAAAATGTAAGAATGAGTTAGAATAGGTGCGTTTTCTATGTACCTTTGAACTAAAGCCATGGTTTTCTTTATGTATTTCTATATCAAGTTATTGTAAATTTTCATCAGAAACATTGCATGTATATTTGAGAAAGGAGGTAGAATTGTTTAAAAATCCTACAAATTCGTGCACTTTATCTTTAGCATCAATCCAAAAATGCAAATATCATCCGAAAACCTCCTGCAAATACTCCAACAATCTTTATACATAGAATTTAAAACATATTTTTCCTCCTATTTGGGAAGTACTAGGTTGGCATAAGTGGGCGCACATGCTGCACCCATAGCCACCCCTTTGATCTAATAATAAAATTCACCTTTGAAATAGATGAAATTGTATTTTAATACTAGTTCCATTAAACTGAGACAGACCAATGTATCATTCTGAGAAATTTCAAGATCATCATAAAAGATCTCTTCCAGCATCTGGATTCCTTCATTGTGGGGTATGCTGGTAAAGAGATCAACTACATCTATAGTAGTAAATATAACATCCTCATTGTATAGAACTTGATTTATTTCTCTTAAAATGTCCCAGGAATCTCTCAAGATGTTTTCCTTTTTAACCATAATTTATTTAACTTAGACTCCATTAATTTTGCCAGAGGTAAAGTTTTTGAACCCTCTGCTGTGACAATAGGTCTTAATGGGGGCTCCATCTCATTCTTGTGGATTTTTGGTATCCCAAAAATTGTTGGGATCCTGGGTTTTTCCACCCTCAAGTAATTATAGGTGTTAACATATATCAACCCTTCCAATAGCATATCTGAAAGGGCTGAATCTACTCTATTATAAGCTATATTTACTTCATTTCTCGACGCAGTTTCATACTTATCAGTATCCATTAGTATTTTGTTCATTTTACCCTCATAAATCAGAGTATCCATTAATACAGTACCTCCCCCTTTATCGGGCTTCATTACTCTAGTGTCTCTATCAGCTCTAAGCTCTTCTAAAGCTAATCTTTCTTTAGAATTAATGTTGGCTTTATATCTGACCTTAGACAGCTTTTCTTATCTCCCCTTCTAAGATACTCACAAATTTTTTAATCTGGGGGTGAAGGGGTGGATTAAAGGTACTCTTCCTTTTAATTTCCTTGTGTGTGTTATTCTTTTGAGCTAATAGTAAACCAAGATTTATTTTTCTTGTGAAAAGTTTAACATCTATAAGGGTTTTTGTTGTCACCTTTTTTCAAAGATATGAATTTCATTCCTTTAGAAAGGAAGCTAAAATGTTCATCTTGCAAATCTACATTACGAAAGTTATAAATACTATAACCATTCTTACATATTTGTATTTGTTAACTTCATCCTGCTTAATGGAGTCATTATGTTCATCCAAATTGGGGTGGGGTGCAGTATTTAATACCCCCATTCTTCCCCCTCTCTGAAAATTTTGCTGTGGATGATAGTTGCCATTTTTATTTCTGATTCCTTTTGACCTTCTCAAAAGCTCACCCTCAGGAAAATGATCTCATTCATCTAACTGTCATGTCTGGATACTTTCATTCATATTTTTTTCATCAGCTTCTTCAAAATTATTGTTCAAGTTAAAATCATGGTTTTATTGGTCATCCCACCTACCCTTTGATTTAGTCTAGGGTAGCTAGTATTCCTTTTATATTCATTGCTGTCCTTCTCCAGTTTTTTTATCTTTCTTCTTATTAATTCATCACATTTAAAATCAACATCCTCCCTAATACTAAAATATTTTTCCTTTTCAGAAGGAATAGTAAAAATCAGGTCAGTTTTTATCTGTTCATTTCGTATTTCTATTTCACTATGAATAACGTCTTTCTGTATCTCATTTTCTTTTACCATAGCTTTTAAAACATCTAGTCCACATCTGTTCAATATTTCCAATAATTCCTTATGATATGCACTTCCATCTATTACATTGTTGGGATATTTGTTTATCCTTAAGCCTTAGGCACAATCTCTTCTAAAATACACTGTTTTAAATATGAATTTTCAATGTCAAGTGTTCTAAATTCTAACATAAGTTTAGACAGTTTATCTATCTCAATCTTACATGAATCAGTCACTTGTAAATTTGTACCTAAATTGTCTATAAACTTAGATGTGAAGCTTACTTGTAACCAGTCTTTTAACTCCAGTCTCTCAGCACTCAAAGCAGCAGCATAAGTTCTTTGTTTTTTTTACTGGAGGCAAAGATAGTTCCTGTCTTTCAGTAGTGTCTAATTGAGACCTAAGAGCAGCTGGTGTCTGCACAAATTCATTTTCCATAGCTCCATTCCGATTACTAGCACCAGAAAAGTCAGTTTTGTTAATCCCATTGTTATTTCCGATATTTTGGCACCATTCAGATGTATTTTGAAGCAGGGCTTCCTGGTTCCACCCTCTCTGTGCTCCTCTAATCATTTCCACCATTGATTGGCTTAGAGGAGTTAGTAGATCAATCAGTTGTGAAAGCTGACCAATCAGCTTTCTCGCTTGTCCGACAAAATCTTTCACTCCCCCTTCTTCCATCTCAGAGCCGGTTTCTCCATCCATAGCCAAAAAAAGAACTGATGATTGCAAAAATAGGCAAATTGGCACCCAATAAATACCAAGAAACAAATCCAATGTACCAAGGAGTCAAAACCAGCCAGCAGAGTTCATAAACCGATTTTAATAAAAAATAAAACATATGAACGCAGCCACATAAAACATAGCATTTTCATTTTAAAACTTCATCAGAGGTAGATCTAACAGTCAAATTCAGAGGTATATAGCATCCTGACAAGCAAACTGACCAATACAAAAAGACAAGTTATTAAAACATCATTATCATAAAACTCATGAATATTTATCACAAGCCATGTTAAAAAGACTAAAAGGCTTCTGAAAATCAAGTTAAAAAATGTTAAAATACATTTAAAAATATCAATGTTATAAATTATCTAAAAATGTAACTCACTTCTCCAAAAAAAGATTAACTGAATGCTTAAATACTTTACTTTAAAAGTTACATGAATGAATATGTATGTTATGTAAATAAGAGTATAAAAAGTAATCATTTGGCGCCCTCAAGTGGACAAAGTGTAAATCACAGACAAAAGTATATATGTACAAAATACACAATACACATACCACAAATTAACTGTGAAGTGTGGGTTTAATAATGAACATTTTCATTTTTACAACTTGGCTGCCCTTAGTTTTAAGAAGGGAACAATGGATACACTTTCATTTAATCCTGGTGGAATGGTAGCGTGTAGAGTGATCTGCCACCAAAGTTCTCTATATTCCACTCTCTCTACCCATTGCTCCCCTCTTGCTTCTGTCTTGATTCCTTCCAAGACAAAAAATATGAATCTAGCATTCCTACAAATTAAGGAATGTTTATAAAGGGCATTAGTTTCCTTTTTGTTTGATATATAATAATGTTCATATATATATATGTATGCCTTTTTAATTTATGTTCCTTCTTACCCACATAAAAGGACTGACATTTTTCACACAAGGCTAAATATGCCACAACACTCGATTCACAGTTAAAATAATCATTACTAGTTAAAGTCACATTTCTACTGTTAGAAATATTTCTGCATCATTGCTTATATGATTACATTGCATACACCGTCCACATTTATAAGTACCAAACTTTGTTCTAAAATTGTTTTGCCTTATCATTTTCTAAAACATTTTTTTCAAATTATGACAGTTCTTATACAAAAACTTCAACTCCATTTTTGATATTTTTCTTAATCTGTGAGGCTAGTGAACTTTTTCCATTCTGAGCTAATGATGTTCCTGATTATACCAGTACTAGCACTGTACTCTATTACCATGGCTTTGCTGTATTCATCATTCTGATGATGCTCCTTCTCAGCACGTACCCCAGGCAGGTGACCCAAAATGGGTTTGAATTTATCCTGCCTACCCTCCTGTACCTGTCTCATGGCATCATCTAACAGGTCATTTGGGTAGCCTCTTGCACTAAAGAGACTTCTAAGAAACTCGTCATTATTAGATGTCATTCTACCAGCTCTCACAGGCTGCCCTTTAACTATGTTCTTCTTATAATGATAGGGATGTGCACTGTCAAAATGTAAGAATGAGTTAGAATAGGTGCTTTTTCTATGTACCTTTGAACTAAAGCCATGGTTTTCTTTATGTATTTCTATGTCAAGGTATTGTAATTTGTCATCAGAAACTTTGTATGTAAATTTGAGAAAGGAGGTAGTATTGTTTAAAAATCCTACAAATTTGTGCACTTTATCTTTAGCATCTGTCCAAAAAATGCAAAATCTTATAGAGCTGGCTGTCATCCAAAGGAGTATTTCAAGGTGACTGACATCAGCAGGCTTGCTAAGGTAGGGCAATGGGAGGTGTAGTGACTGTGAGTGGCCTCAAAATCATTAATCTCTACACACACAAAGAGTTTCACAGTTGCCATGTCTGGGATTTGAACTCTTACCTAACTAGTATGTTACACTACAGCATTACACAGTTATTGCATGTGCCATGCAGATTATGGGGCGCATAATTGGCCAGAGGGTTATTTCAAGGTGACTGACATCAGTATGAGTGCTAACATGGGCTATGGGAAGTGCAGTGTTTGTGAATGGGCCATAAACCATTCCTCTGGGAGCACACATGCAACACTCAGTCACACACATTTGACAGGACTGAGTATACAAATGCTAGATTAATACTGATTTGTACTATCATGTTACACAGTTATCACATGCACCACAAAGACTATAGGGCTGAGGGCTACCAAAAGCATATGTCTACAGTGATTGACATCGGCGCATCATGTGATATTGGCCAATTGGATTTGTGGTGGGTGGGGCAGGCCTTATGATGGCAATCTCTTTGTCACTGCCTGCCTCTGTCTTCCCCGCATCTCTGTGTGTGTATGTTTGACCTATTATAGTGTGTTGGCCTTGCATATATGTGAGTATTCTTATCCAATGTGTGCGCAAAGCATGAATGATGTGCAATGTGGTGTGTGTGCATAGACATCTGCGACTAACAGATATGTATCGGCCACTGTTGTTGTCAGACGTGGGCTTTATTTCTCTAAGTGTAGGAGCATGCCCAGTATAACATTCTGTATTGAGTGTGTGAATCCATTCCAAGTAGGTTGTACCCCAGTGCAGGATTTTGTGTTCTACACCTACAGCTAGCAACCTGTTTCTGCAGGATATCTGTAGATAGGTTGACAATATGGAGTCACAATGAGCAACAGGTAGTGGGATACTGTAACTATTGCTGTCTGTGCTGCTTGTATTACATCATTGGTGTAGCAGAGATATTCAGACGTACTGTTTTACACTGTGATGTATTATGTCATCAACTAACAACAGATAATACTTATTTGCTCATAGTTATTTCCTGGGAAATACAAGATGAATGAAGGTTTGTTCAGTATTGTGGTCTGCAGCCTACATATTCTTGCACACTCATGCCATTCTGGAGGGTTGCTGCAGACACTTGCTAATGGATCTGTGTAAATGGTCCAACACCTTGGTACTGTGGTGGCTGAGGATCCCCTGCTTGCACATCTATCGACGTAACAGGATGGCCATATCCTGCTGTGGCCATACCTATCAGCTGTACAGATTCACCCAGGTTACCCAGAGGCAGGACTCATATATCTGGTCAGTTCCCCTTCACATTGTGGTTTACAAGCAGGTTTTTAGCCACTCATTTCTGGGTTTGCAGGCAAGGATAGTATGGGCACACATCAGAGTTTCAGACTTCACACACTCCATGGCGTGACCCCATGAGATAGCATACATTGGCAGTATGGGTAAGGCACAGGCCTTTGACAGAGGACTGTAAAGTATTTCGTAGTGATGCAGGCCATCTGTAGAAAGCCAGTGCATTCTGTCACTCCTACAGTCCCAGGCTGCGAGCTACTGGATTCCCCTGAGGGGTCAGGGTAAGAGTGCGAGGTGTTAATGGGAATAGTTCCTGTCCATATTAATATATTGGTCTGGATGCTGGCAGGGTGCTGCTTACAGCTAAGGGAGTAGGGACACACCTGCATAGGACATCTCTTCAGCATGCTGCATTCTGTGAGTATTCCCATACAAAAGTGGGGGTCATGTTGTACTCATTCCCAGCAGCAGGGATATGACCTGTGATAAACCTGTGGATGATGGTGGGCTGAGCTGAGTCCATGTGTGATATGGAGGCTTCTTGCAGCTGACTCATAGATATACCTGGGACATTCCCCTTATGCTGCCTTGTGTGGGTCATAGGCATTCTCTCATTACTTCATAATTGTACCTTTTGTGGTCTGCCAGTGATTGTCCAGACTACATCAGTATTCCATACTACACAGACAACTAATGTACTGCTAACCTGTATATACAATTCCAAAGGTGTGTGCAGCTGACAGTTACATCTTATGTACTCTGTATAGGGTACTTCCACCTGTGTACTGTGTGTATGTTTGGGCCTGCATTCATGGCATGTCCATCTTTCAGATGGTGACAGATATTACATCCGAACAATGAGTATGGATGACTGCTGGACTGGGTCTTGCTGGTATGTATTGTGGGTGGCACTGCAGTTGTCAGAACATGGCCCTGTCATCAACAGTAGTGGCCATAGGCCACAGGGACACAACCCTCCATGCCTACATACTGACCACTTCCACACAATGCACAATACACACCAACCTAACACACAGAGCCCTGCATATTGTACACATACAACAATCTATCCTGTAAATTGTGACAGCTCAAGTAATCTGTGCTCCACTGTTATTAACCCCACTTGTACATGTTACTGCATTTCTACATAGGATTGGTGGGGGGCACACCTGACAACTGCAAACATTTGCTATGACTGGACTGGTATTTCAGGTACTCTGCTGGCTTCCATTTCGTTTTGTATTCTGACCTATCATGCAGACTAGAGGCATATCAGTAGAGTACAGATCTTAGTTTTACTGACCTAAATTTCAGTTTCAGACTTCATACCCTGCAGAACTAACATGACGAAACACCACAAGAAAAGAATCTCAAAAAAACTCCAACACATAGCAGAAAGTAAACGCCGACCACAGAGATAGAAAGCCACAACACTTTATTCACATGTCCTGGTACCTCGGCAATTCGCCTGCAGAACTAACATACAACTGCCTGACCTTTTGTAGTCTGTGTAGGTCTGGAGGGGGCTGTTATCCATTGCCATTAATTGGAGGCCTTAGCACAGCCTTTCTTTATGGTCATCTACACCTGTCCTGCTGGCTGAGGCTGTTGTTGGGTACACTGGCATGCATGTGTGTGTCCTATGGGCACACATTTGGTCTACCACATGTACTAAAGTGGGATTTGTCACCTTGTCTAGTACTGCCTACTTTATTGACACCAGGATTTGTTATGGATTCCATGCTGCCTGTATAGGTGTCCACTATCTGCTGCCATCCCATTCAGCCACCCGGTTTCCTTGCATGCTCACATCCATACCATAGCTACAACTAGCAGAACATACTACCTCCATTCAGCAATTGATAGGAAGAGTGAGTTACTTGTGGCTGTGCCAGTATTGAGGATGGTGCTGGAGGGCTGACTATGTTGGATGCACATAGTACACTCCCTATACATGGTAAAGCACAGGTAGAGTCATCTTTGGCATCCTCTTTACTGTATGTGCGAGTCAGAGAGAGGTGTAATTCCCTGGGTTCCTACCATGTCAGTGTATGTGCTATGCATTGCCTCTTTGCCAAAGTCTAGGCATACTGGGCATGCCTCCTTCTGCCTACATGGGCAGGCTCAAGTTGTTCCTCCTCCAAGTCACTCTGTGCCTGTGCTGGCCTTGGCAATGATGGGGGGCTGTGTGGCCCTGCCCCATGCTGTTCCTGCTGCAGCTGTTTCCACAGGATCATATTGTGTCGCATGGCACATACAATGAAAATTTGTGTACATGTAGCTGGAGGTACTGCAAGGCTCCGCTGGATATGTCCAGGCACCAGAACCATGACTTGAGCATCCCAAACACACGCTCTATTATGATTCTTGTTTGTGCGTGTTCCTCATTATGGAGTTCTTGTTCAGGTGTGTGTGCATTTCTGATGGGTGTCATTAGCCATGGCTCCAGTGTGTAACCAGCCATCCCCTACTAGGTGGCCATATGGGATGTCCCCACTGGCAAATCTCTGGTACAGCTGTGCCATATGCCAGATGTAGGAGTCATGATATCCTCCAGGGCTGCCAGCACACACATTCATTATAATGCCCTGGGCATCACACATGACCTGCCAGTTGATGGAGGGGAAGCCCTTGCAGTTTATGTAGACCCTACCCCTCTCACTGGGTGGTGCTTTGATGTGTATGTGCATGCAGTCTATAGTGGAAGAGACTCATATTTCTGGCCAACATCTCACAGGTGTTGAGAAAATATATGTGCTCACTGGCATGTGCTGACATGGCATCCAGTAAATGGTGGAGTACCCTGGATGGTGATGCCCGTGAGAGCCGCATGATATCCCCAGTTGGCCTTTGGCAGGTACCTGTGGCTAGTATTCTTAAGCCTACCCATACCTTGGTATCCACTGGGATGGGCTCCCCTGTTGGTTTGCTGTATGAGGCATGGCCGGCACAGCTCAACAGTTTGCTGTAGGATGTCCCTGTCCACCCTATAGTGCTCCACTATCTCCAGCTCATGTATCCCCTGCTAGGTTAAGGATCTGTACAGTCCTCTCCTTCTCCTCACTGTGAGTTGGTCATCAGCATTCTCTTCCTCATTGCCCGCAGCCTCTTCCACATATTGATGTATGAGAGCGATAGCAGCCCCTATCATTTTGCTAGTTTTGTTAGGTAAAATTTCCCCATCTGTGTTCACCGGTGGTGTAGAGTTTGTGGGAAAAACCAGAGGGAAGGTGTTTTCATAGTTTATAGTAGTATGCTGGGCTGGGCTGCTGCCTGTGTAATTGGCTGATTCTGATACATTTCATCTGCCAGCTATGCTAGTTCTCCTTGATTGCCTTCCTATTGCTGTTTTCCCTTCCCACTGCCTTCCTGTTTAAGCCCCGAAGCACGCCGCGCATATCCAGTGCTCAGATGTGAACAGAGCTGCTATTTCCTATTTTTTTTCTGTTTGTTTTGTTTAAAACCTGTTGTATGGAAATGTAAAGAGTGCTAGGCAGCCTCAGACACACCCCCTTCCTTAGCTGTGCTTAGCTAAGGGAAAACACAGGCCACAGAGCTCCAATAAGCTTACAGCATGCATGACACTCCCCCTTATGAGGTCATCTACCTCTTAGGCTTGCACCATGGTGTTGCTGCACTTACATGGTTGGGTGCTAGCTAACAATGAGAGGAAATCTGTGATTCAGTATCAGTCCCCTCATTTGCATAAAACTGACTGCTAATGCATGGTTAAAAGACTGACAGTCAGCCTTCCCCATAGCAACCACTATTCACTATTCAATGGTATTGTTGTCTTCCGCATGCCACTGACTATTATGGCAGAATGCTGATTTGGTTTAAAAGCTTATTTCCAGCTTTTTTTTATTTTCAGGCCGATCCCGTTTACGCACCGCTACCCTATGCTTAAACAGATGAAATCGGCCAAAAAAAAATAAAAGTTATTTTTTATAATTTTGCAGCTATTTATCATGCCACTGGCCATCTATTTGGCCATTGGCATGCCTACTACATGGAATACATGCTTTCTTTGCAGCTGTCATGCCTCCATTTTATAATTTGCAGAAATTTATTCGTTTGGTAGCCGAATACATTTCTGCAGGTTGCATTATTCCTGCACAGATACCAGCCTGCTTCCTGGATCGCTAATTCATCTCATTTGCATGGTTTTTCACCTGCAAATGGGGTGATTAGCATACAGGAGCTGTGTTTGTGCAGTAATAGTGGTGGAGCGCTCGTTCATGAAGTTCATTCCTGGGTCGCTCGTTGGCCATATTGTGTGCAGCAGCTCTTGCACTATTCCTGCACACCTTGCAGAGCTTGCTGAATCCTGGGGTTTGTGTGTCTTAGGTAGAAGAGGTTACTGAGACAATATTATTCACAGCATGTTTCTGTCCTGGACACCCACTTTCTATATTGAATTTATAGTTATAGTCTAATATGCATTACAACTCTTCTCTAGTATAAGACGAAATTTCAGCCTCCCTCCTGATGAGATTCATCTAATCAGAAAACATTCTATGAAATGTGAAGGCTGTATTGTGATAATCTTTTTTTTTTTTTTAGTCTTCTTTTAACATTTTTATTGTGCCGCTTGTCACTTTAAGAGTGTGAGGAAATGCGTATTGCCTTTGCGTTTCCTCACAGTGGCAGCTTTTATGCTTTCTAAATATCTCTGTGTTTTTCATGAGAAACAATAGTAATTTAGATTTCTCGTCCTTATCTGTATTCTGTTCACATAAGAAGAACCTTTTGATAATCTATATGCCTTTCAAGCTTGTTTAAGGTCACTAAATTAAAACTGTTTTTCTTCTACATTCATTTTATTACTGTATGGCACGATCATTTGTATCCTATCTAAATTGCTGGTATGACATTCATTTAAAGTTTGTGGTAAATGTCAACAGTCCACTGTGGAGAAAATAACGTTCTCATAAGCTCGCCTGTTTCTCATAGTTGATTGTTGTCTGCTCACAGCTTCTCAGAATATTTTACATTTAAATTAACATTTTTTAACGGAAACTAAATAAGGTTCATATAATTGAGATCTATATGTAAATGTGTTATCCATCAGTTAATCTTTTTCCTTAGGTCATTATAACGTTTGTTTAAATAAATTTCTCAGTATCCTATGTGCTTTTAGATATAATGCCTTATGTGATAGTCATTTGTAAGTTACTCAGATTGATAGATTATCAGACACAGAGGCTTATGTTACTTCCCACTCATGTTTGCTCTTTTCTTTCTCCTGCTAATTTAAATAAAAAAACAACTTATTATAACAAGATGATCATTTTCTAGATTTGCAAACAGTATATATCTATAACTACTTTTGTAGTGAAGTCATTTATATTAAATAAATTAAAAAAGGAAAAAAGAACAGGAATAGTGAGACAACTGTAAATAGTAAATAATTGTACATACGTTTTTGTTTCCTTCGGTATGAATCTCATACCTTAGTAGATCCTTTGAGAGTTTTGGTGGATACTATGTTTTTGGATTCAGTTCTTAGCTTTTTCTTCTTCACTTCAGTCCACGAGTTTTTTTTCCAGAGATCTTTTCAAGGAAGTAGATGCTGTCCAATCCATTTCATCTGGAATTATAATTATATTATTGTTCTTAGTAAAGGATGATGCTTCCTCAAAGTCATTAAAGGCCCTCATTTCATTTGAATAGAAGATTCTTATTTTTGCTGGATCGACAAGTTGTGCTTTTATTTTGTTCTGTTTAAGAAGCTTCACAAGTGGCCAGTTTTTTTTCCCTTAGATCAAATACTCTGGTAGAATAGTCATTATCAAATCTTATTTGATTTTGTTTGTATTTCGAAGGACTTTTTATCCATGCTGATTTGAGAACAAGTTCTTTATCTAAATATGACAAAAACTTTACTACAATTGATCTTGAAGGTGCTGTAGGTGAGGAAGGTATTGATTTATATGGCTCTATGGGCTCTTTCTATTCCACTGGATAAACCTTCTTTTAAGTCTAATACTTCAGGTAACCAAGAGTTTAAAAATAAGATGATATCCTCACCTTCTGTTCTCTGTGGAAATCCAAATCGGTCGGCACAGTGGTGCAGCAGTTAACGCTGTTGCCTCACAGCAAGAGGTTCCCAGTTTGATTCTTGGCTGGGGTGCCTTCTGTGCAGAGTTTGCATGTTCTCCTTGTGTTCGTGTGGGTTTCCTCCCACATTCTAAAGACATGCTTCTGGAGCATTTCTCCCCAGGCCTCTGCTGAAAACAGGATCTGTGGATCCTAGTCAGACTTTTCCAGTCAACAAATGTTAAATAAATAAATAAATATTCTTATATTTGTTCTCCTTTCTCTATTCTTTAAGTCATCTACCTTGTTGATGAGCCAGTTGTTCTGCTGCAGAAGAAATTCATTTTGTTTTTCTTCTTCCTTGAGTTTCCCTTCTATATCACATAATGAAGTTTAAATATCTGATATTTTAGTTTGGTGTTGTTGTAATAATTCTTTAAAGGTGTGATGACCGTGCCCTGGCCCAGCAATCAAGGAGCCTCAATCCTCACCACTAACACCAGGGAGGTTGTCTCATAGAAGAGGAAAGGATAACAAATACACACAGTAAAGTACAATTTCTCTTAAGTGCACACAGAGATCACAGTCAGTCTGGGGCTGGGGCTGCTCTTTAGAGATATAAGGTAGGGGACAGGTGGTAGGGATGTCATGAGGTACATGTGGCAGGGACAGGGGAGTGATGTCTTCACAGAACCTGTCAGCCAACAGGTTAGCTATGTCCACAGGCTCAGTATATGTGGTATCATTAACTACCAAACACAAAGCAAATACAGAAAGACAAAGAAGATAGTCAGACACCCTTCATAAGGGATGTCAGCAACAAACTGCTCAACAGTCCACAGGACATCAAAGGCAGATAGGAGTATTTCCAGCAGCTTCTGAATGAAGAAAACCTCACAGAAGCTGTACTACCCCAGAAAAAAGCCTACAATGAGAGAAGAAGAGGAACCCACCCTAAGGAAAATGAAGTTAGGGAAAGCAGCAGGCTCAGATGAGGTCACAGCAGATATGATTAATCTGCTGGGTGAGATAGGGGAGAAATTGCTCTTGAGTGTATTAATAGCAGTGGGGAGAGAGAGGCGTATCTCAGATGACTGGAAAATAAGCATACTCATGCCAATGGACAACAACAAAGGGGACATCCACCACTGTGGGCAGTATAGAGGCATCAAACTCTTATCATATTGCATGAAAGTTCTGGAGAGGGTGACTGATAAATGGATATGGAGAGTAGTAGAATGCAAGATGAGAGATGAGCAGTTCAGATTCAGATCAGGATGCATCACAACTGACCTGATGTTTGCAGTGAGACAGATACTTGAGAAGAAGCTAGAGATGAGGAGAGTGTCCAACTGGGCATTCCTAGACTTGGAGAAAGCATATGACAAGGTCCCAAGAAAGCTAATTTGGGCAGTAATGTGGTGATTTGAAGTCCCAGATACATTAGTAGAATTAGTGCAGACTATGTACAAGGACCCAATGACTCAAGTATGAACAGTGTTCGGCCTCACAGAGAGGTTCCCAGTGGGAGTGGGTGTACACCAGGGTTAATTTCTGAGCCCACTGCTGTTCATACTGGTGACGGACTACATTAGCAAACAGGGGACAAATCAACAAAGTTGCTGTATGCAGATGATGTGGCATTACAGGCAGATTCTGAGCTAGAACTTCAGCAAAGGATAAGAGAATGGAATGCAAAACTGAAGGCACGTGGGATGAAACTAAGCACAGATAAGACAGTGGTAATGGCAGCAAACTAGGGAAATCAGAAGAAGCTGAGAACAGAAATAGAAGGGAAGATAGTGGAACAGGTAAACAGCTTCAAGTATCTGGGGGGGGGGTAGCTGAGGACAAGGGAAGTCTGAATGAGGAGGTCAGAGCTAGAATCAGAGGAGCTGCAGCCAACTGGCATAGAATGCCAGGTGTAGTCTATGACAGAAGAATGCCAAAGAAACTGAAATGTAAGGTGTACAAGACAGTGGTGTGACCAGTACTACTGTATGGTACAGAAACCTGGGCAGTAAAGGCAGAACAATTGAAGAAGCTAGAGGTGATGAAATGAAGTGCCTGAAAAGAGTGGTAGGATGCACACTGTGGGACAGATGAAGAAATGAGGACATATGAGCAGAAGCCAAAGTAGCCCCAATTGCAGAAAATATCAAAGAGAACAGATTACAGTGGTTTGGACACACGTGCAGAAAAGCAGAAGGCAATCTAGTGAGGAAGATTTGGGACAGACAGGAAGAAGGTAAGAGGAAGTGAGGACATCCAGCAAAGAGGTGGATGGATTGTGTGAAAGAAGATCTGTGACAGTCAGGCATGAGTGTTGAAGAAGGCAGGAGTGTGGCACTGAATCGAGAGAGTTGGTGACAATTAACACGATACCCTGATCCCATGTAGAAAAAATGGAGAAAAGGGGGCTGATGATGATGATGATTAACTACCAGTTTGGCACAAATCTGGACCTTTCCTTTTAGGTTAAGGATGGAACTAAAGAATGCCTTATAGCTGCCCTTAGTTGAGGAAGCTAGTTTGGATTCATAGTTTGCTTTGGAAGACTTTACAAGATGTCTTATTTGCTGGTTTAAGCTGAGGATGTTGTGTTTCCAGTTTAAGGCTCACTCCCTCTTAGACGGCAATGTCTTCCTCTTATTGTAAAGCCTGTTAATGGCAGTTGTCCACCAAGCAGATTTGCCTTTCCTTAAGGAGCTTGTATTTGTCCTATGAATTATAGCCAAGTCAATGCAGTTATACAGGTGTTTGTATAAAGCATTGGTGTAGAACTCGGCATAGTTGCCAGTTCCATCTGAGAGGGAGATGAATTAAGCTATTTATACCATCCCGTAAGAGGTTATAATCTGCTTTGGAAAAGTATTTTTAGTTTAGTTGCTGCTAGGGGGGTCAGGTGTGATAGTTACTTCAAAAGAGACAGATTTGTGGTCAGATCTCACCAGGGAAGACATCACAGTGGGGGTGCTACAGTGGTCTCCCATTTTGGTAAGCAACAGATCCAGGATGTTGGCACCCTTTGTGGGGATGCCAATGAGCTGGTCCAGGGCACTGGAGTTAACAAAGTCAAGAAACCTTTGAGAAAGTGAGTTTGAGCATGAGTAATTTACCCAGTCAATGGATGGGTAGTTAAAGTCACCCAAAGCCATGGTGTTTGGATATATCTTGATAAAATCAAGTAGATCCAAATAGGCAGAATGGTTGTCCTGATTCATGGAGGGTGGTCTTTTAGCTGGCAATGACTTAAATAGGTGTCTGACCAACAGTTAATTGCACCTGGGGTATCTCCAGAGCACCATACTGTCTAACCAATCTGGAGGTGCACTTATCTTTAATGAAAACTTATACATCGCATTCTTTAGTTTTCATGCCTTCAGCTTATGGTCTGAAGGTGTGGAAAGAGGAGTAACCAAGCATGGCTGGGCTGCTCTCCACAACCTTGAACCAGGTCTTCATGACTGCACAAATGTCTGCGTCTTTCAAGGTGAGGAATGGTTCATGTTAAGACTACTAGCATTTAGCAGCATAATATTGAGGGTGTTTTTAGATGGAGTTTTTACATCAGGAATTTTGCCCTCGAGACACTGCCTAAAAAGGCACTATGGGGGTGGCAAAAGCCTTAACCAGGAGCTGAAATCCCAGAGGTGACAGATGAAGATCATTGCTAGCAAAGCATCAGGGGCTGTCAATCATATCATTCCAGGCTGACAGATACTGGATCCCCTAAGAATGACAGCAGAAACTAATCCAATTATTGAAGTCAATAATTTTCTGTTTGTACTGAGGCATCATCTTAGGTGAAGGTAACATGCTGCTTAAGGCTAGAGACATACCTGCATTCTGAGACGCATAGTCCAAGAGCACAGTCATGTCTCTCTTCGTATAGTCCAGAGAGGTACATCTCAAATCGTTCACACCAACATGGACTATGATGGAGTCATAACAGTACATTTTGCTGAGAGACTTGAGTGTATGTATGATATGGTGGATACTGGCATCTGACAGACAGCTGACCATGACCTTTTCCTTATCCAACCTGGTGAGAGGGACATATGTGTGTCTCACAAAAGAATCACCTATGACTAATATGTTTGGTTTTGTGTTTTGCCTTAATGCTTGACAAGTGAGACACTGGTGTGTGAGTTACTATATGTATTGTGTTCTTCAAGGGAAATATTATGTGTAGTGAGCTTGTGTTCATGTTTGGAAGGTCTCTGGTCTTTAGGTATTTTTCTGGTGAGGACCTCCACATATGTAGGTATGTGTAATTTGGGTTTTGGTGGAGTAGGAGGTGTGGTGTGCATACTGACAACCTGCTCCTTGTCATATGTACTGATTGGTGTGTGCGAGAGCATGGATTCAAGGTTCTTATAGGTTCATAGGTGTTTACTAGGCTAATGTATCCTGAATTCCTGACAAATTATGACACCCTTGATAAGTATAAGCATGGGCCTAGGAGATGAACAATTTACAGGTTACCTGTTTGCATTAGAGACATAAGTGCCAAACCAGAGATGAATTTCTGGTTTCCCATCTAATTGTCCAAGTTACACTTAAATTGGGTTAGGGGGGAACTCTGCTTCACATGGATGGGGAGCCTGTTCCAAAGACAGGGTAGTCTCTGGGAAACATACTTATCTCTCCAGCAGGTCCTATTTATATCACAGGCAAGCTTTAAGTCTTTAGAATGGGTAATTCTGGTACTCTTTGTTTTGTGTATATGCAGGAGGTCCATCAGAGTGGGATCTGACAATGCCCTGTATGCCAGGCATAGATCTCCCCTCAAAAGTCTGTAGGAAACAGAATAAAGGGATAAGGCCTTGAAGCAGTCAGCATAGGACATATTACTTACACCCTGTATTATTTTAGTGACGGACCTTTGTGGATGTTCCAGTTGTTTGATATGCCTGGTTAGGTACATACTAAAGGGGCCATTGTACTCAATGATAGGTCTGATGAATGCCGAATACAGTGGAACAATAACTTCCTTGGACTTAGATGTCATACCTTTCTTTTTAAGTTGTGCAACATACAATGATTTCCTCACCACTGTCGACACATGATGATCAAAGGCTAGATTACTATCTATGTGGGTCCTTTAGTCCCTGACTACTGGGTCAGCTCTAAGGGATGTGTTGTCAATATGATAGTAATCAGGGATGGATGACTTCCCAAAGGATATTATTATGCATTTCTTGGTATTTAGTTTAAGTCTATGGCTCTGTCACCAGCTGTTTGCCTGTGTCAGCCCCTCCTGGAGAACATTTGTGTCAGCATGAGATTCAGTGACAGCTCCTAATTTGAAATCATCTGCAAATCTAGTCAGCAAGAGACTACTGACATTGGCCTTGACTTCTGAGAAGTAAATGCCAAAAAGGAGTGGTCCAACAACTGATCCCTGAGGGACTCCACTTGTGAATGGCCTCTTTGTAGAGGTGGACTCTTCAATTCTAACTTTCCAGGTTCTGTCTGTGAGCCATTTAGCTATCCACCAGGTGACATATGGGCTTGTACCTAACCTCTTGAGTTTGTCAACAATGTCTGACTTGGGTATTGTGTCAAATGTCTTGGCCAGGTCAAGGTAGGCAGTGTGAACAATTTTGCCCTCATCCATTGTTATGGTGACGTTCTCAAAGAAGTCCACCAGATTGAGTAGGCATGATTTTCCCTTGATGAAATCAAACTGGGTTGGGTCCAGTGTCTGGAGGTTTACTGTATTTCTATTGATCATCTCCATGATAATTCTTTCTATGGCTTTACATACAAGACTAGTGAGACTTATGGGTCTGTAGTTTCCAGGGTCTGTAGATGGCCCACCGTTGTGCAGATGAATGACTGTTGCCTTTCTCCATTCATGAGGCATGAAGCCTGTTTGTAGGCTACAGTTAAATAGTAATTCCAGGGGCCCCGATGGGTCATGTTTCATGCTATTTAGAAGGCATCTTGGGATATTGGCTGGGCCCATTGATGCAGTGTTCTTGGTCTTAGAGAGAGCATTAAGGACCTGTTTCCTAGTGATAGTAGGGAGAGTTATATTTGATGATATTTACTGTGGGGTGAGGGGGAGAGAGGAGTACATTTGGAGCTGAATTTTCAGCCATGATGCTTGCTATATCTTCTGGCTTAGTATAGGTGGATCCATCTACAATGAGCTCTGCCCACAATTGTGTATTGCCTTTGAGGTTGTGGACATAGCTAAATAATGTTTTGTGGTTGTCCTTGGCCTGTGAGACCAAACATACCTCAAATTTGGCTTTGGCAGACTTTATTTGTCCTCTGTGTTTTTTGTTTAGTTTGATAAGAATGCTTTTACCCTGCTGGGTGTTGCACCTCCTAATTTTTGCCATGATTTTCTTCCTCCTGTTATACATCATACTGATTTTGTGATTCCACCAGGGTGTTTTTTTTTTGAGTTAGTTCTGTACTTCTTCTTAGTGGGTACAGCTGCCTCTATGCAGCTATTAGCATGCTTGTACAGGGTTTCTCCGAACAGTTCTGCATACACAGAAGTGTTCTCATGGTTTATAGGGGCTTGAAATTTTGTCAGGTTCTCACTTATTAGCAGGAGATTAGCCTTAGAATAGCTCATGAATATTCCTGGTTTAGCTGGGGGTCCAGGTTTTATTTTTACTTCAAAGGAAACCATTTTGTGGTCTGACCTTACCATGGAAGGCATTACAGTAGAGGGTGTGCATCACTCTCCCATATTAGTGAGGACTAGGTACAGTATGGTTGCACCCCTGGTTGGTGTATTGACTATCTGGTCCAGTGAGTTTGTGTTTACAAAATCCAGGAATCTCTGTGCATGTACGTTTGATGTCATATAGGATCCCAGTTAATAGTGGGGTAATTAAAGTCACCTATGAATATGGTATTGGATTGGATGGTTATTGTTTCTAATAAGTTTAAATACATGGTATGGGTTTCCTGCATTCTAGAGGGGGATCTATAATTTGCAAGGAAGTGGGACTGGATTTTACATGTGGCGATTTGAACATGGAGCAGCTGAAGTGCATTGTTCTGTTTGACCAGCCTTGAAGTATATTTACTTTTGAAGTAAATAGAGACACCTCCATCTTTAGTCCTTGCCTGTGAAGTAGCTGGTCTAAATGTGTGGAAAGCATTATAACCTTGCACTGTTGGTGTGCTAGCCACTGCTTTAAACCATGTCTCAGAGACCGCACAAACATCAGCATTCTCTGGGGTAAAGAGAGCTTCCAGGGAGTGGTGCATTGAGCAGTAATACCTTTAGATTTTCTTGATTATAATATAGTTGCATCTCTCACATGTTAAGTTTGTGTGGACTAGGAGTAGAGGGCTGTTCATAGTTTGGTACTAGGCTATTGACCCTAGGGCCTATACAAGCCTAGCCATAACAATTCCCTGACTATTTCTTCCCACAGTATTTACTGCCCTGGACCCCTGTCTAGCAGGGCGACTAATGTGATCCCCGGGGTGAATTTCCTATCTCCCATCCAATCATCAAGGTTTCTTTTGAACAGGGCCAAAGAGGCGCTCTGCTTGGTATGTATAGGTAGTCTATTCCAGAGTCTGAGGAGTCTCTGGGTCAGGAATCTATCCCTCCAGCATGCTTTGTTCATTGTGATGACAAGGCTTAGATCCCTGGCGCGTGTGGCACTGAGGGATTGGAATTTCTTTAAGTGTTTAAGTGTACATTGTCCAACAGCTCGGGGTTCGACATGGCCTTATGTGTTAAGCAGAGATTGCCTCTGAGTTGATGATATGTGACAGAGTATAGCTGGAGTTTTTTAGATGGTCGTCTGATAACGGTTGGTTAACATGAGTCAGTTGCTACACTGCCTCAGGATGCCCATGTCAACCAAACTGGCTGGAGAAGCTGTGGAAAATTGTCTGTCCATAGTGTTAGGTAAATGTATATGGTCAGGAAAAGAGGTCACACTTAGGAATGGCTAGTGGGTGAGAGGTGTGTTGGTACCTCTGAAGCTAAGCTTAGTGTTCCAGCTGACAGAAGAGCAGGGCCATTCATAATTACATTAAAAGTACAAAATTACAACATTAACAATTATGACAGGCAACTCACATGACCTGTACCTATCCATGTATTGGCTGTATACTGCTTGCATCAGATAGAGCCAGCCCTGAACTACAGTTATGTCAACCACTGCATTTGAAATGTAGGTCCTTAACTTACACTGTAGTCTTGTAGAGCATTATGATATATCTTTTGTATCTATGAGCTTGGTACAGTCTGTACAAATCCACCATTATTTACTTTCATAAGTTAAAGTAACGTTGATTACTAATACTATTTAATTAGTATGTGTCCATTTGTAATCAGTAGGCCTCATGCATAAAACATTCATACAGTCCTACTGCAGCAGATTACTGGTGCATCATTCAAGACAGAAGTTAGAACATGAGGCTACATCTTACAATGTCTAACTTCAAACTCGTCTCTATCCTAACAGTAGATGTGCTTTGTTCCCTCACCCCCCAAAACAGGAGTGGCCCCTTGTAACTGCCCTAAGAGTTACTCTTCTATGCTACCCCCAAACCCATGGTATATGGATGTTTGCCACAATTATTATCCCCCACATTTCTAGGAGAATACTGTAGATTTGATCATATATTCCATGTGTTAGGTAACTAGTGTATAGCAGTGTACATTGTTATGCAGATTGTTGTGTAATGAATGACTCCTGTTTTGGCAAGTTGCTTCTGTGGCCAAAAAGACTAAGGCAGCCCTCCTGTCTGATAAAACTGTAATGCTGTTGAGGGTTGGAATCCTGATATAAGTAGAGGTTTTGGATGTGTACTAGCAATAGGTTGTGTTTTACAGAGTGTGACACTGTGTCCCATACTATCAACTTTGTTTTGTCATAATTCCACGTTTGCACAATGCTCCAAATGTTTATAACCTTTTTTATAAGGCTTACAGTGAAACAGTAACAGAGAAAATAGTATTTATGTCTAACTGTCAACTACAGTCATCGGATATATTCAATTATTGCCATCAGTAATCAGGAACAAACTGATAAAAAGTACTAAAAACCAAACGAGAAGCTTCGTAGATTCAGGACTCAAAACTATAAAATATTTTCATACTGTTTAATGAAGCACTTTTCGTCACTCTCAATGAAGCAGCTTCTTCAGACAAAGTTTCAAAACACAAGTGCACATATAAATAGTAAGAGGTTACATCACATGATCCAACCTCATTAAAAATTCACGTAGTTGCAAAGACATATAAAATAGTTCACTTCATGAACAATAAATCTATAAAATCAATAAATTCACACTGTTGATAAACGTACCACTTTCCAAACTAAATAATATTATAAATTTACACAAAATAGTGTCAGTATCTTATTCATCTAAATTGTGTTATATAAATATTGTCTATTGAGACTCTTTAATTTAAGCAAACAACCAATTTTACAGGATTCATTTAAACCTGGATTAACAAATGCATTTAATCTTATTTGCCATTCAAGTTCACGCTCTTCAAGGAGCAAGTTAAAGGTACCACCGCTAATGTCACACTGTATCTGATCTATTGCTTTAAATATAAATTTAAATGTATGTCCTTTATTCGATGTTGTATGTTTAGCTAGTGCATTATCAAGTTTATTTGTCTCAATTGCATATGTGTGTTCATGAACTCTGTCGCAGAGCCTATTTATATTTAAAGCAATAGATCAGATACAGTGTGACATTAGAGGTGGTCCCTTTAACTTGCTCCTTGAAGAGCGTGAACTTGAATGGCAAATAAGATTAAATGCATTTGTTAATCCAGGTTTAAATTAATCCTGTAACACTGGCTGTTTGCTTAAATTAAAGAGTCTTAATAGATAATATTTATATAACACAATTTAGATGAATAAGATGCTGACACTATTTTGTGTAAATTTTAGTGGACATTTATAATATCATTTAGTTTGGAAAGCGGTACGTTTATCAACAGTGTGAATTTATTGATTTTATAGATTTATTGTTCATGAAGTAAACTATTTTATATGTCTTTGCAACTACGTGAATTTTTAATGAGGTTGGATCATGTGATGTAACCTCTTACTATTTATATGTGCACTTGTGTTTTGAAACTTTGTCTGAAGAAGGTGCTTCATTGAGAGGGACAAAAAGCGCTTCATTAAACAGTTTGAAAATATTTTATAGTTTTGAGTCCTGAATCTACGGAGCTTCTCATTTGGCTGTCAGTAATCAGGACATCCTGGCCTGGAGTAGAGATAGGAGTGGGCTGTAGTACCAGGTATATATGTATCCTATATACCTTTCAAGTTGTTACAGCAGGAAATCAGGTGCTGCATTACAGTGTATTTTCTGAAGGATATGATGTCTGAAATTCAGATGTCTGCCATTATTTACAGAACTCATTTCACAATGATTTGCCATTGCTTTTCCAGAAAACCACAATATTGTGTGAAACACTAACAATATGAGCCAAACATCTAGACATTATGCAAAAATCTGGATAGCTGAACGGTATGGTGCCCTATCATTCTCAGACACCATGTCACCCCTAAGACTCCATGTGGAAACATTGCAAATGTAGGGCACAATATAGGTCTACTGTATGTACATATATTGACAAGTCATCCCAATGTCTCCCCACCAGAAATGACACCAACAAACATAACAATCCTGGGTGACCTTGAGTTATCCAACATATATCAACCACTGTACAAGTTGTAATATATGATGTGCTCTCCCTCATTGACAGAGCCAATCAATGGTGCTCACAGCCTTGCCCATCCAAATGCAAACAGACAAATAGGCTCAATAAGGGTATTGTTGTCACACAACTAGGCTACTAAACAGTATTCATCTGCTAGGCTCCTAGCCTCAGGTGACACTATAATGCAATGTGGCTGTGTAGGACTCGTAAACTGCTGCTGGACACATGGGTTGGTTATGCCATCTAGTATAAGTTCACCTGCAGTCCTAAATAAATTAGACTTGTGTTGTGGTGTGTGTGTGTGTTAGGTATTCTGATCTGTAGTCTGTAAACATATAAAACCAAAACCACAGTGGAAAAAAAAGACAACGTGTTACCCCAAGCCTAAATTAACTAAGAAACATTGGGGCGAATATAACAGTTATGATGCGAATTCTTAAAACACCAACAATGGACCAGAGCAGGACAATTCAGAAGACAGGCAAGTTGAAAGATCCACATATAATTTAGGAGACCATTTAGATTTTCCATATCTCCGGAGATTAGAGAGACTGAGAAGCAAGGGTCTGGTGCGGTCCAGTACAATTACAATCATTGGAGAGGGGGATACAGGGTTTGGCAGAGATAGGGCAGATGAACACCATTTTTAATGAAGGGGCTGGTTTTAGTTATAATGGTTTTAACATATTCAATTATATGTAGAGGTTAAGGTGGGTCATTTTAATCTATTTTTGAAAGGTTTTAAATTCATACAAAGACGAAAGGCCAATATTAGTATGTTGATTTTGGACTTTAAATTATTTATTAGAAAGAAGAATTTACAATTGCTGTTTAATAGTCAGGATGGAACAAGTACAGTACATAATCCATTAACTAGAAAAAGCACATACAACCCTCCTCTGCATCCACAGCTAAGACATTTTGAACGAGTTGTTAAAAATAAGTTAAGACAAGTGGTGAAAGGGAACAAGGTGAAGTCCAATTTAATGAAGGAAGAAATGGACTTACTTCAAGACCAAGGAACAATGCTTTAATAATTGTGATGAATCCAGATAAAGGAGGTGGGGTTACTTGCATGTCTTTAAACATCACTCGACTGCGGGGAGGACATGGAGTCTGCATGTCCTCCCTGTGGTCGAGTGATGTTTAAAGACATGCAGGTAGGTGTGTGTGTGAATGGGTGTGCCTTTTTTGAAGGTTGGGCATCAGGCTGGCAACTCGGCACCATAAAAATCTACGGCCAATCATTAGCGGACCAGAGTTCTACTGTGGTGACCCCTAACAGGGAAAAGCTGAAAGACTAAGAAGATAATTTATGAAGGAAAGATGATGGAATTATTAAATGACTGTACAAATTACACTAGATTGCCCTTAAATGAAATTAACGTAGCTTATAAAAAATCTTTTTAAGTCTGAATGGCGTTTTATTAGAAAGACTCATAGATTTAAATACATACATTTTTTTACATGTACCAAAACCCAGGGTTCCTGCCATTTTTGGTATACCCAAGGTCCACAAGGACATTAGTAATCCACTGCCTAAACCTATTGTGTCTGCTGACAGCTCAGTGACAGCTCCTTTGGCAAAATATATCGATCTCAAGCTTAAAAAACTTTCTATGGCAGTCATGAATAGCCTGAAAGACTCTTGGGATTTACTAAAAGGTGTGGCCCATTACTGTTTAATATCTTTACCAAGTTATTGTCTACATCTTGCTCACAGTTATCACTCATGCAATATGCTGATGACTCCACAGTTATCACCATAGCTGATTCCATCTCTGACTTAAATACAAATACACAAAAATCCTACTTATCTATCAAAAACTGGCTCACCATGATCCAACTAATTCTAAATCCAAAAAAGACTAAACTCCTGCTTTTCATTCACAAAACTATGAACCACCTTAAATCTTCAATAACACTCCCATCACTGTGGAATCTCATACTAAACTACTTGGGGTCATCATTGATGCTCATCTCATATTTGATCTTCACGTTCTCAAAAACATAAGGAAAACCCACCAAAAACTGGGAGCCCTTTACAGGAACACAAAAGTCTTATCCAATAAAGCTAAAATCTTCCTAGCCCACACCTACCTTCTCCCCAGCCTATTCTATGGCTCACAAATCCTCACTAACCTTCAAACTACTGTCTTAAGAAAACTAGAATCTACCTACAATAAAGTTGCTAGATTCACTGCTGATCATTACTACCACTCGTATCAATGCCTTGCTCTTAAAAAGTTAAACTGGCTAGAATTTCCCCATCTGCCTCTCTCTCAGCTTCAAATAATTCATTCTATTTTGTGTTTACCCTCCTTTTGTCCAAACATTGCCTCAGTTGTCTTGCTCTACCTCCCTCCAAAGTCCCCATGCAGTGCTGAACAAAACCTTCTTCAAATATACAAGCCTAAAACTAGAACAGGACAAAACCTTTACAGCTACTCCTCAGCCCAGTCTTGGAACAAACTTGCTTTGGATATCAGAAATATAAATCACCCACACAGTTTCAAAACTGCTACCAAAAACTAACTAAACAGTACTTGGATTAGCCACTTTAACTATCCTTCTTGTCTCACCACCCTTGCTCCCCCCCCCTCACCTGACTCCCCTTCTTTTCTCTGTCTCTACTCATAAGTCGTACATTGACTTAGTCCCATCTAATATCAAGGTTATTATATTCCATTGATGCAACCTGGTTCTTACTCTCTTACCTGTTCTCACACATTATTGATGTTAGAATGCTTTTACTCTCTGAGTTTGTTAGTTTTGTGCTCATATTAGATTAAATCTTTTTAAAATCTTTTTTTATAATTTACTGTATCTGAGTTTTTATAATTTACTGTATCTGAGCTTTGTTTCTATTTGCATTGTTTAATCTGTGGAGGTTTCCTCCCCAGGCCTCCACTGAAAAAGGGCTTCAGCTCAGTTGGATTAACCTGGTTAAACAAATGTCAAATTTATATATGTGTGTGTGTGTGTGTGTGTGTGTGTGTGTGTGTGTGTGTGTGTGTGTGTGTGTGTGTGTGTATGTGTGTGTGAGTATATACCAAATAACACTTTGTACTGAGTATCCTAGAAAATACTTGCTGCTCAACTGACTGTGTAGCACCATGTGTTCAAACAGTAACATATCCCTTTTTTTTTTTTGAGCACATGGCACTGGCTTCGATTATAGCTGTGCTGTGTTATCATTTTTGCATATTGTTATGTAATGTGCACCAGCATGCAATGACAGATTAATGAAAATAAATGGGGACAATATGACAGTGGTAACATGGAGAGAAAGGGTTAAGTTGAACTGTTCTGTGTGAAAAGGCATGTTTCCCACCAATTGTAATTACTGAGTGTACTGTCTGCATCTTGATACATTCCAGTAAGCTGTGTGCTGCTTACCAGCACACAAACACTGTTAACCAAATGCATTGGTTTGTGCGATGGTAAGTGGTGGGCATCTTTTTCAAATGTATCTGAAAATAACATACAATGAATCCTATTTCACAGTTATTTCATTACATTATCACTTTACTTGTATAAGTTGTAATGTCACAACAGTATAAATAAAGTTTGCATACCCTGGACTAGAACCCAGGCCATCTGCACTGCAGTTCAACACTTGACACGTCACCACAGGATTTGTTAGTGGTACTTGGTATTTTAATAGTTGGGTGGCTGCGGTGGTACAGCGGTTAGTGTTGCTGCCTTACAGCAAGAGGTTCTCCAGTTCGATTTTCAACTGGGGTGCTTTCTGTGTGGAGTCTGCATGTCCTCCCTATGGTGGCATGGTTTCCTCCAGGTGCTCCATTTTCCTTCCATATCCCAAAGACATACTGTAGGTAGACTGGACACTCTAAATTGGCCCTAGATTTGATTGTGTGCATGTGTGTGTGCTTTCAGTGGAAGGCTGGGTGCTGGGCTGGCAACTCAACACCATAAAACTCCACTATCAATTGTTTTGCGGACTGTTGTTCCATTGTGGCAACCCCTAATGGGAAAAGCCGAAAGGAGAAGAAGAAGTTGGTATTTTAATAGTTAGTGTTAAGCTGATGATATGCATGTAGTGCAGCCTCACCTACCAGGTTTGCACAATGCCCAGCAGTGCTGAGCAATAGCAATTGAAAGCCTCCAGTTTCTATTTTTGGGTGTTTGGGTCATGTCTGATACATGGGTTGTCTCATTGCACAAACAAGGTAAGCATTACCAAACACCATGGTGCACTGCCAAAACATGGCATAAACAAAAAAAAAGGAGGAATGTCAAATTATAGGTTTTGGCTGGTATTTTTGCAGTGCTCCTCATAATATTTGTGGTTTTGTCATAATCATTCAGGATGGATGGCACTAAATGCTGTCAGAATGTGCCACCCTTTGATCCACTATACTTAGTAGCTTTGTACAGATCTCTTGCTCCAAGAGGTTGGGATTTTTGTGTGTGGGCTGGCAGTGCTCTCCTGTACATAGATTCATTATTCATGTTGTTCCATGAAGTTTCACTGACACCACTATTGGGGTACACTGCAAAACCTCAATTAGCTGAGCCGTGCAACATTAATATGCACTGCACATTGCTGGGAGCACATCGTGGTCATGTACATGGATAGACTGTGTAGGCTCTACACAGAGCCTACACAGAGTTTATTAAATCCTGCATTATATTTCTTCCCTTAATCATGATTTGTGTTCAGGTCATCACTGGATGAAAAAGTTGGTTAAAAAATCTAAATTGTACTTCAGAAGCATCTAGAACACCCATGGCTTCTTGCAGCCCAAACACTCCATCTTAATGTAGTTGTTTACTATACAGTTTTCAGACAGCAATCCTATTTAGTTAAAATGTGTTGAATGAATGAATAAATGCATGAAACAAACTGAAGGGCAATACAAACTATGAGAAAAGAAGCAAAAAGTAATATGGATGGTCTGGGTAGGCCAAGATGGGGGTTAGTGGAGGCAGTAGGTAATGTGTGTGTGGGGCAGTGGGCACTGGAGTGGGAGGCACAATGGGGACCCTTCATCTAGGATGCCAGTTCACCTAAGGCCAGTCCTGGATAGTAGTGCTGAATAATGTGAAGTAGGTTGAAGTTTTTGTCTGGAGAATATACTAACTTATGGATTGATAAGTGTGCATGACTAAGTGAGGCAGTTATAGCCATTGTATTTGTTGTAATGCAGGACAGTAGTGAGGTCTGTAGGTTAATTTGCTGTACATTTTGCAATTTTATTGTAGCACTCTTCTAGTTTGAAGGCCTATGTAGAATTATTTTTAGTGAAAAGCAGAGAGGCATACTGTAGAGTTGTCAATAGATAGGCTGGTGACAAATCTCTTTCTGGAGGTGGTCTCACCAATCTTGAGTTCCTGGGTCCTGTCTGTTAGCCAGCTGGCAATCCAACAATTTATGTAGGGATTTATGACCAATTCAGTGAGTTTTTCAACTACATCTGAGTGGGGTGGTGTAGCAAATGTAGCAAAGAAAGGTAGTTTGAGAACAAAGCATCTCTCTGAGACCAACCAAAGTGTAAGGAAAACAAACTCCAGAGGTAGCACCATGGACTGAAACACAAACTTTTTAATGACACAAAAGGTAAAAACAAAATGTAAGTGCTTTCACATTCTGTCAATGAATGCTTCTTCAGACATATTAACAACAAGCAGTTTCCATGTTTAAATATAGATATACAACCAATAACATTGCTGCATCAGTTAACCCTTTAAAAACCATTTGCAGTAACTAATAAATAAATTTTCATATCAGTGTCCCGAGCAGCTATAAATCATATGGGACATAATCTAAATATTATAAGAACAACATATATTTAAAAATATACAAAATTCAATAAACTTATAAAAGCAAGTGGAAAAGACATGAATAAAACCTAATAAAATATAACAACATGTACGCAAAAAGAAAAAAAAAACATTTCAGTGTTTCAATGGTCTATCCAGCAGAAAATGTTTTAATGAGACCCTATCATTGAGCCCAAATACCTTATCAGCTTATTGTAATAGTGAATGCCTTAGCCAGGTCCAGGTAGGTGGTATGCACCATTTTCCCTCATCCATTGGCTTAGTGACCTTCTCAATGTAGTCCACCAGGTTTAGAAGGCATGATCTTCCCTTGACAAAGCTAAACTCTGTTGTGTCCAGTGTCTAAAAGTTGCTTATGTCTTTGTTGACCATTTCCATGATGATTTGTTCCATGGCTTTGCATATTAAACTAGTCAGACCAATAGGTCTGTAGTATCAATGGTCAGTTAATTGTCCACCTCTATGAGGTGGAATCACCATTGCAGTCCTCCATTTCCATGGTACAAAGCCTGTTTAAGGTTATAGCTGAAAAGTGACTCAAGTGGACCTGATAGGTCTTGTTTCCAGGTAATTGGGAGACATCCAGGGATACTGTCAGGGCCCACTTAGGCTGTATTTTTGGCTTAAGCAAGCATCACCAGGGCCTGTTCTCTGTTAATAGTTGGGGAGGTTATACTAGTAGATTTTTAAAGAGGGAAGCAGGGAGAGTGGTAGGTAAAGTCTGAGGTGAATTTGTCAGCCAACAAATTCTCAATGTCACTCTGCTCAGTTAAGATGGAACCACTGGCTACCACTTTAGCATACTGATGTGTGCTGCATTTAAGGTCCTGTTGGTTGTCTTTAGCCTGTGAAGTAATCTTTTTTTTTTTAAAAAATAAACCTTTATTGACTTTTCACTTGTTACACAGGCAAACTTACATTTATATAAAATGAATCAAACCATATTAACAAGTTAATATTTACAAACATTGCACATCTCATGTATTGTTCTATACAATATAATCAATCCAACATTACCTAAATTGTTCAATTCCTGCCTTCTCATAAATCTCACTACTCCTCTAAAACATTTTTCTACATGTATTGTTCCCTCATGCTAGCAGCATGCACCCACAAATGACTAAACACAGTGTAGTAAAGTCACAGGGTGCACGGATTGCTCATGTGTCCAGAGAAACATTTAATTTTGTAACGAACCTGCAGGACCTCCACAGAGATTTTCTTGAGATGGGGTATGAAAGTAGAACTAACAGATATATTTCTGATCCTATTAAGGGCATAAAAGCAAGGGAGGACACTTCTATATATGAATATTAGAAGATTTTTTTACATGATTTCAGCAGTCCATATACTTACCAAAGGAAAGAGAAACTAAAAACAATACGAACTTAACTTTCAGTAAAGATCCCCATAAGATTAAATGGATAATTTGTGGCAACTTTTCTGTTGTCTAGTGATAGATTGATAAGCAAGATTCTGGATCCTGGCCTTTCTTTTGTTTAAAAAAAAAAAGGTAGGAACATTAGGTCTTATTTAGAAGTCACATTCAACAGGGACAGTAAGGAAAGACTTGGCACCTTTAAATGTGGGCTCCCTTTCTGTACATTTTGTGAGTTTATGAGCTACAGAGATTTTTTTCATCTGCCCAGTATAGTTAAGACATATAACAATAAGGTGGCTGGGAACTGTAACAGTGAAAAGATTGTTTACATAGCCCAGTGCTCCAAGTGTCAAGTTTTTTACATAGGAAAGACTATTTCTAAGTTTAAAAGGAGGATAGCCCAACACACATCTGAAATAAAAAATAGATTAAGCAAGAATCCTCTTGCAAAGCACAACATTAGATTTAAGCAAGAATCCTCTTGCAAAGCACATTAGATTCCCAGGTCATTCTTTTTCACATTTCACAAACTGGACATGATAAGAATAGGTCCACTGGAGGGGAACCGTAATGCCATTCTTGAAAAGAAGGAGCCATACCTCTCAACTTCTCAGTGCAAGAAATCTGGACGAAGCTAAAAAGAAAGGGAAGACAAATAGGGACAAAATTTAAATATTGCTCCTATAAACTTAGAAAGTTGCTAGAATAACAGATTTTACATTATTATGCATTTTCTGAAGGATATAAAGTCTGAAACTCAATGCCTGTCATTATTTTGTATTATTTAGTGACTTCAATCCTCAATGATTTGCCAGAAAACCATACATTTTATCAGGAACAGACCAAAAATATGATGCAAAAATCTGGACATTCTGCAAAAATCTGTACAGTTGAGAGGTATGGAAGGAGCTGGAATGGCCAATTCACCTTAATGCCTACAACCACCTGGGCTTAAGTCTACTTGTTCAATGAAATGCATTCTTCGGCTTACAAAACTGGACAACAAATTATTTTATTAATAGTTTTGACATGGCATATTTACTCTTTTCTTCACTTTTCTTGGGCATTTTTATGCCTGTATTTTTTATTGCTGCTACTTGTTTTCTGTTCTACTATAACATATACACATGCCTGGTCATTTACATTTTTTCCACATTTTTACACACATTATATTGATTGTTTTCCCCTATTGTTAGTGACTGATTGGTTTTATGAATGTGCAGTTTTAACAGTGATCTGATGAAGCCCAATGGGTAGAAGTGTTTTTCTTTTTTGTTTGTTTTTCATACACTCATGATTACAGTTTTCATTTTGCTCATATTTTTATTTCAGATTTTTTTCTTTATATCACATATTTTCTAAGGTTACTATATTTTTTTCCTCTTTTTAGCTTTTTGTTTACTTTATTACTCCTTTTGGAAGAATCTTCTTGTCACCTTGAAGCTAAATAGTCTTTAGTGAAGGGAGTTATGTGACACCTCTTTCCTGTCTGGAGACAAACTAGTAGTTACTTACTAGTTCTGCTCTTTAGTTTATTTGGACTTTGTTTTATTAGCATTCATTCTCTTTCTTATTTTAGTTTGGATTGTAAAAAATGATTTGTTGTTATATCAGGCTAGCAAACAGTTGTATGTTAGGCTCATTACTATGTATGAGGTTGTCAGTGATGTTTAATGATGCTTAGTGCATTTTATGTATATATTAGTTTTCCATAGTTTAAAGCTTTTAGTGAGAGTAGGAATTAGGTTGAGGAGACTCTGGAGAGGTGGAGATATGCTCTAGAGAGCAGAGGAATGAAGGTCAGCAGGGCTAAGACAGAATATATGTGTATAAATGAGAGGGAGGGTAGAGGAATGGTGAGGATGCAGGGAGTAGAGTTGGTAAAGGTGGACGAGTTTAAATACCTGGGATCAACAGTTCAGAGTAATGGTGAATGTGGAAGAGAGGTGAAGAAGAGAGTACAGGCAGGGTGGAATGGGTGGAGAAGAGTGTCAGGAGTGATTTGTGACAGACGGGTACCAGTAAGAGTGAAAGGGAAGGTCTACAAGAGGGTAGTGAGACCAGCTATGTTATATGAGTTGGAGACAGTGGCATTGACAAAAAGGCAGGAGTCAGAGCTGGATGTGGCAGAGTTAAATATGTTAAGATTTGCACTGGTGTGGCTAGGATGGATAGGATTAGGAATCAGTATATTAGAGGGTCAGCTCATGTTGGACAGTTTGGAGACAAAGCAAGAGAGATGAGATTGCGTTGGTTTGGACATGTGCTGAGGAGGGATGATGGGTATATTGGGAAAAAGATGCTAAGGATGGAGCTGCCAGGTAAGAGGAATAGAGGAAGGCCTAAGATAAGGTTTATGGATGTGGTGAGAGAGGACATGCAGGTGGTTGGTGTGACAGAGCAAGATGCAGAGGATAGGAAGAAATGGAAAGAGATGATCCGCTGTGGTGACCCCTAACGGGAAAAGCCGAAAGAGAATGATGATTGAAAAGTTGATCTGGTGAAATCCAGTTGGGCTTAATCGCTTTTCACAAATTAAAGCTGATCCTATTTGAGTTTGTTTCTCCAGTACCTTCATAGAAGAGGAATTTAGATGTGAAGTTTTGGATTTTTTATTATTGTTAACAAAGATAAAAGCACTTAGACAGCTGCTGTTCACCCACAAACTCATTTAATGACACAGCACAGCACACCACATAGAAGTATAATGCTGAACACAGTTCCCAGTACAGTACGTTTTCATCCAAGACTTCATCAGAATGGTTACATACACCATTCCCCCCCATTTTATACAAAATCACTTCATCAATCAAGCAATAAAGCAATTCATTAAGCTATTAGGCTTAATTAACTCACAAATACACCTAAAAACTTGCAATGAATAAAGTGCTTAGACTGACTAAAAGTACTGTTAAAAAACTGTAGAAACAATCCATTATAACATTACATGCCTTTAAAATCCCTATTTCTTAAAACAATCAATAGCACAAATAAAAGAATTAATAAAAGATTAATAAAACTATTTATTAAAAATATTTATTACATTAAAAAATGTCAATATATGTTAAAAGATAGACACATATAAAATACAATACTTTGCTGCCATCTAGTGACCTAAAAGTTTATTACTTTAGCAAATTTATTACACTCAAAATCAAAATGCCAACCTGTCTAAAAGCATGGAATAGTTAATACATTATTTTAAAAAGCCTAATGTATAAAGCATTTAATACTTATTTAAAACTGTTCAAATACTGATGGATATATAAAGTTACATGTTCTTTCGACTTTTCCTGGTTAGGGGTCGCCACAGCGGAACTCCAGTCCACTAATGATTGGTAGTTGATTTTTACGTGCCGAGTTACTAGCCCTGACGCACAACCTTCAACGAAGGTACGCCCATTGATGCATGTCTCCACACAGAAGACGCTCTAGCTGAGAATCGAACCGGACAGCTGTGAGGCGACAACGCTACAGCAGCACCACCACCGCGGATATATAAAGTTACATAAGGTTTAAATATGTGGAATATTATTTATATATATATATATATAAATATATATATATATAAAATTAAGCAAGGAAGGTGCTTAAGCACACTATAACTTGGCCTTTCTTAATTTTAGTACAGGTGCAAGGGAGACCATCTCACCTCAAGGACCATCTGCCAATAAACTTCTCGATATTCAGTTTGTGTCTCCCATGATCCCCCTCGAATATCCATATGGACTTCTTCTAGTACAAAAAATGAAAAAGTAGCCTCTTTACATGTCAGTGTATGCTTAAAGGAACACTCCACCCTCTCATGCAGTTTAACTCAATTGGTGGGTTTCTTTTCTCCCTACAATATGGTTCCAGAATTATGTATGTACCAGAAGTCTGCTTGTAGTTTTAAAAACTTTTATTTCCTTGCATCAGAGTCAAAGGAAGGGAAAGCCCACCTAGTTTTTTTTTAAACTCAACTTCTCACATACTTTGCAGAGAAGTTAGTCTCCACCTGCATGACATATCATAGACACAGTTAAATCTGTAGTTTATCCTGTCAGGTACTGCTGTCAATCTTAGATGGGCAATTAATCCTGCTGTCAGGAACATAGCAGCTGATATAAAAAAAGACAGAAAGCTGTGGAATTGTTTCCACTGCTTTTATTGCAGAGGGGAGGAGAACTTAACACTCCCCTTTCATAGCAAAACAAAGCAATTAGGTCAGAGGTTTAAAGGAAATTGTCAACTCTTCTGACAAATTTACATACGCAGCAACCCAGTATTGAAATTCTAAGCTTTAAATGTTATTTATAAAAGTTTGTGTTAAGATAACTTACGAGTAGTTGCAAAGATTTCTGTGGCATTTAGAGAAAAGTCAGTAAATACTTTTTCTTGTAAAGTATAAATGCATTTACCATTTTCAACCCCCCCCCCCCCCCCCACACACACACACACACACATGCCAGAACTGCAGAGAGAGAGTCAGGTGGCAACCCTAACAACTAGGTGAACTGATACTGTTCATAAAAAATGTCTTTTATGCTTTGTGTGACATCCTTCCAGAGGGGGATGCATATCTGATACATGCAGATCCATTTTAAGAGATTCCTACCGACTTTGAGTCAGTCCTTGCATTGTCAGAGTGCAACCATAATATACACCTGAATTTACTTTAACATACATTACTATGTGTCCTTGCATTAATAACACTAAGAAAAGGAAATCAGAAGTACTTAGCTGTGTTTAAATGCATACACACACACACACACACACACACACACACACACACACACACACACACACACACACACACACACACACACACACACACATGCTTTTCTACATATGTCCTTTATATACATATACAGAAACACATAACACTATGTGTGTGCACACAATGAATTTATAGTAAACATAATATAGTTAAGCATTATTAATGTATACATTCTAGTAAATTTTGCTCAATGATTTACTTGGTCACACATTGGCTATGTGTTCCACATGCAATCTTGGTCAATGTCTTTCTGTCAGTATTTTTTTATTTGTATTGATAAGTGTATTTCATAACTGTTATTATCTTTGCCAGTGCAGCTTATGTTGTGGCTGAAAAGGATCCTGGAACCAGTTTACTTTCCTGGTTATCAAAGTATAAATAAATATGAAATAGAAAAAAGGAGGGGGAACATGACAGAAATAATTGAGGAACTAGTAAAGCACATTTTAAGTCTGCATTCATTCATGAGAGAGAACAATCCTCACACTGAAAGCATTGGGAAGTAGCAGACAGACTAAGTTTAGAGTCTTACTACTTGTCACTTGTAAATGTACAGCAAGGAATCATTTACTGCAGTGAGAGTTTTCACACCTTGGCATGAGAGTATGGGGGAGGGTTTATCAAGTTTGTTAGGACTACAAAAGACTCCTCTTACAAAAAAACAGTTTTTTATATGCTTTCTTTTGCTGCAAGTAGCTAACAGCTGTTTATAGCATAGAACAAGCTCTGTCAGAGAGATAAATGGGGCTCAGTCAGGTAAACAGAGAAGCAGCTCTTTTACAGAAGGTGTGTTTAGATGATGGTGCTTCACAGCCTGACATTATATTTTAATGGCAAGAGAAAACAGCACCCCTTCCTTATGTCTGGCATGAGTCATCTAAAGAGGACTTGAAATGTATTCTGGGAAAAAGGAAGGAAAGCAAGAAAATAAGATCACGTTACCAGGGCAGGCCCCTTCATCTGCCATTTTGGGAGAAACACTTTAAAATTGTAAAAGAAGCACTTGGAGTGATTTTGAGGCATTAAAATAGCACAAAAACCCGGGCCGAACCACAAAGGGAGGGGGAGTGTCCATATTCATCAAGGACAACCACACCTCCAGGTCAGTAGCAACACATGAAGCATCAGAGACCATACAGGTGCAACTAACCATAGGCAAAACTGCTATACAACTGGTAGCATGTTACAGACCACTCTCCCAATCTCAGGAACCCCATTCAGCCTTCCTGAAGACATTGGAGGATATGAATGTATCACAAAATACCATCATACTGGGAGACTTCAACTACCCAAACATAGATTGGGTACATTATTCTAGCCCTAACACCCTAGCCCAAAGGTTCCTGGAATTCATAAATTCAAATGCGCTGGAACAACTAGTCACCTCTCCCACTAGGGGAGATAATATACTAGACCTGATCATCACAAACATGGGGACAAAATGCTCCACACCGGAGGTATACCCCTCACTAGTGAAATCTGACGACAAACTAATCACCCTGGATATACATATCCCACCTCCACCCCCAGCACAAAGACCACAGTGAAAAACTTCTCAAAAGCAGACTTCACTCTTCTTAAGACTGAGATGGTATCCTTTAAGCCCACTGGGCCAGTGGATACCACATCCCACAATGCTGAATCCTTCACAAAAGCTTTCTATGGACATCTCCAAGAATGCATGGATCATGCAATCCCAAATAAATCCAAGTCCCTCTCCACCAAAGGCAAGCGTCCTGTCTGGTGGACCTCAGCCATTAACAAATTGTATAACAAAAGAAGGAAGCTACTGCACGACAGAGCAAAATCCCATAAAGGGAAGACATCTCTGATCAACATTAGCAGAAAACTATGTTCTCTCATAAAAACATCCAAGGCCAACTTTGAGAGAAAAATCACTAAGGACACTAAAGATAACCACAAAGCCTTCTTCAGCTATGTTAGAAACCTGGGCAGAAACCCTCAGATATGCTCAGAGTTAGTTCACAACAACAAAAATACACTGAACCCACAGATATTGCCAACATTCTGGCTGACAGGTTCAGTACAAATTTCTCCCTCCCTCACCCCAAAAGAAGAAATACTTATCCCAGCTGAATGTAATCTCCTGTCATCTCAGATGTCCAAGTGAGAACCGCCCTCAACAAAGCTAAAAACACAGCATCAATGGGACCTGACGGTATCCCGGGTTGCGTGCTATGTGAACTCCAAGAGGAGCTAAACCCGCACATAAAAATGCTATTTAACCTTAGCCTTACTACAGGATATGTACCTGAACACTGGCATACAGCAACAGTGGTCCCACTCCACAAAGCGGGTACCTCTACAGACCCTGGGAACTACCACCCCATAAGCTTAACCAGCCTGGTCTGCAAAGCTATGGAAAGAATCATTATGGAACTCATAAACAGAGACATAGGGGACCTACAGACACTTGACCCCACCCAGTTCAGCTTTGTAAAGGGCAGATCCTGCCTTTTGAACCTGGTTGACTTTTTCGAAACAGTCACTAGAGCCATTGATGAGGGCAAAGCAGTCCATACAGCCTACCTGGACTTGGCTAAGGCCTTCAACACAATACCCCACTCAGGCATCATAGATAAGCTCAACAGCTTAAACGTAAACCCTTATGTCACTAGATGGGTTTCAAACTGGCTAAAGGACAGAACCCATAAAGTTAAAATCGTTGGAGCAATGTCAAACTCAAAGCCAGTCACAAGTGGTGTCCCACAGGGATCTGTCCTGGGACCCCTCTTGTTCGGCATTTATTTCTCAGATGTTAAAGCAAACATGGGAGGGTTGTGGCTGACAAAGTTCGCAGATGACTGCAAACTAGGTGCCATAGTCGATATACCAGCGGACACATACATCCTACAAAAAGGCCTCACAGAAACGGACAACTGGTGCCGGAGTCATGGCCTTAAACTAAATGCCAAAAAATGTATAGTCATCCCCTTTGGGAAAAACAAAGTACCCACAAATTATCACATAGACAGAAACCCTCTGAGTACGGAAAAATTAATCAGAGACCTAGGGACCCAAGTCGACAGCGACCTCTCACTTGACACCCACATTGCCAAAGTGGTTAGAAAAACATTCTACCTTGCACACCTCATCATGAAGGGATTCACATCCAGATCCAAGGATGTCATTGTACCCCTATACTCCTCCCTCATCAGACCCATGATTGAATACAATGCCCCATTTGGTATGTACCTCACCCGGCATTTGCAACAGCTGGAGAGACCACAAAAGTACCTCACCAAGAGGATCAAGGGTCTCCAACATATGTCTTATTCTGCCAGACTAAAGAAACTCCAGCTCTATTCAATAGCATACCGCCCACTCAGAGGTGATCTCTGCCTGATGTACAAGGCCATGTCCAATCAGGATCTGATGGACATGCTCCACCTCAAAAAATCCAAATCCATCAGGACCACGAGAGCTAAAGACTTAAACCTCGGCACAAGTATGAGTAGGACATGCTGGAGGGATAGATTCATAACCCAGAGGCTTCCCATGCTTTGGAACAAGATCCCAGTTCATGTTAGGCAGAGCCCCTCACTGACTCTCTTCAAGAGAAATCTTGATGAGTGGATGGGAGATCGTAAGTTTACCCCAGGGGTCACATCTGTGTCACTGCTAGACAGGGGCACAGGGGCACAGTAAACTAATTCTATTATATAAGGGGACCTTCATTGTGTCACTACTAGACAAAGGCACAGTATTCTAAATCTATTCTGTGCATTTTTTGTACCATTTCATGGGGTGGCGAAAGCCACATCACTATGGCTAGGCTTACAAATGCCCCAGGGCAGATAGCCTAGTACTAAACTATGAAACTATGAAACTATGATACAATGAAAAAAATATGTTTTTTGAGTTCTAAGGTGGAGTTTTCCTTTAAACAGGGCATTCCTATTATTGCCCTTTTTAATATCATAATTGTGCTCATATATTCTTCTTTTTAAACACCTTTCGGTCTTTCTTACATAAAAATCTCCACATTTTCCACATAAGGCCAAATACACTAGCCCCTTAGAGTCACAGTTAGAATAACATTTTGCGTTAATGCACCTATTCCTACTAGGGATGCAAACCTCTGCTTTTTTAATAATAAAAGGGCATTGTGGGCAAGCACCACATTTATATGTCCCCACCCTTCTAGATCTTTTTTCTATGCCCCTCTTTTCCAAGATATTTCTAATGCTTTTACCTTTCAAGAGAAATCTTGACCTGTGGATGGGAGATCGTGTATTTTATCGAAATCATCTCATGTGTCACTGCTGGACAGAGGCACAACAACCTAATAGGCACAGTTTTTTTTCATATATAAGGGTGGCGTAAGCCAAAAAAAATTTTATAAGGCTTTATGCCTTAGGGCAGATAGCCAAGTATAAAGCTATGAACCTATGAACCTAAAAACAAATTTTAAGAGATGGTTCAGTTCAATGTCCAGATCTGATAACTTACTAAACCTATCCATTCCTCCTTCAGAATCGTAGTAATGGTTCCTGCATACCCACTGTAATCCAACAAAAAATATTTTCAGCCCTATCTTTACTATCATATACCTGTTGGTTAACACCCATCTTGTTATAATCCATTGCTAAAATGGGTACAAACCTATTAATTCTGTTTTCTAGGACTTCATTAAAAATTTCATTAATTATTTTCTCTGGGTATCCCCTATCAAGGAACACACATTTCAAGAGTTCACCTTCTTGTAAAAAGTCCACATCCTCTGATGTCATTCTATTATCCCTGATGTATTGACCTTTAACAATGCTCCTTTTTTGCGTAAATGGGTGGGAGATCTGAAAATGTAGAAATGAATTACAGTAAGTAGCTTTTCTATGTACTTTTGAAGTGAACCTATTATTACCATAGTTCATTCCTATATTCACTTCCAAGTACTCAATGGAACCCTGCCTATTTTATAGGTAAACCGTAAAAATTCTGTACTATTGGTGATATAGTTCAAAAATTTGCCAAATGTTTCCTCACTCTCTATCCAAAGGAGGCAGATGTTATCCAAAAACCATTGATATAGGAACCAGCAGTCCTTGTACACAGAATTAAAGATAAGTTTCTTCTCCCACCAGGCTAACAACAAATTTGCAAAGGCTGGGGCGCACATTGCCACTCCAATCAACTGGCAAAAGAATTCTCCCTCAAAATAAATGAAATAATGTTTTAAAACCAATTCCATTACGGTTGAAATCAAATAAATATCTCTTATCACTAAAATCCTTGTTGTCCCTTAAAGTTTCTTCTAAAAATTCCAAGACTTCCTTGTGCAGGATTGAAGTAAAAAGGTCAACAACATCAATTGTAATAAAAAACATGTTTTCCCTAAATACATTATTTTTCACATTTCTGAGGAAATCCCATGAATTCTTAATAACATTTGTTGCATTTATAGAAATATTTTTCAATCTAACATCCAGAAACTTTGCAATAGGGGCTGCAACAGACTGGCTAGCTGCAAACACTGGTCTCATGGATGGGTCAACTGAATCCTTATGCACTTTTGGGATATCAAATATTGTGAGTACCCTGGGTTCTTTGTTATATAAAAATCTAAAGGTCTCAGCATCCATTACCCCTTCCATTTCTAAATCATTAAGGGCTGCATAATTTTTTTCTATAGGTGATGTTAATTTCATTAATTGAGACCTTAGAATATTTAATTTTATCATTTAAAAGCTCCATCATTTTGCTTTCATGTATAACTTGTCTGGTTTCATAACTCTCGCATATTTATTGTCACAAAGTGTGTTTAGAATCTCCCTTTCTTCTTTAGTTGGGTTTGACCAAACCCTGTTTTTCACAACTTTTTCCCTTAGGCTACTTTCAAACATGTTCTCAAAATTCTTTAATTGAGGGTGAAGGGGTGGGTTCCATATACTCTTTCTTTTCAATGTTTCTACTTTTTGTTTTTGTTCGCCCAGCAATAATTCTAGATTTTTCTTTCTTACAAACATTTTTAAATCAATAAGCAAACTACTGATTTCACTTTTCTTCTTGGGAACGAGCTTAAAACCTTTCGCAAACAATTTATGTATTTGTGAGTTAATTAAGCCTAATAGCTTAATGAATTGCTTTATTGCTTGATTGATGGAGAGGTTTTTGTATAAAATGGAGGGGAATGATGTATGTAACCATTCTGATGAAGTCTTGGATGAAAAAGTACTGAGAACTGTGTTCAGCATTACACTTCTTTGTGGTTTGCTGTGCTGTGTCATTAAAGGAGTTTGTGGGCGAACAGCAGCTGTCTGAGTGCTTTTGTGCTTTATCTTTATTAGTGACTGCTTGTGCACTTGGTCCGTAGATGGTGGTCTGCTTATTATTGTTGCTTATTACTGTAACATTTATGTGTTTTTATTTTTCATTTTTCACAAACAAGGAAGTAAAGCCAGTTTTCTACATTAATGCTGGGGACAGATATCTCCTCACATCTCTGTTGTGATTCTTACCAATCATTTCTAACCTCCTCTGATTGAGTCCTACAGTTATCATGCAATACTTTATATGGCCTACTAACTATCCTTTTTTAACAGCAGCTTTTGTTCTAGATTCAGCTAAGAACTCAACCAGTGCAGGTCTTTCACTTATGATTCCCCTATCTCTTTCTCTTTCTTCCTCTTTATCTATACTCTGATATCAATTCCTTATATGGAAGGAAATCTTTAGCCTGCAGTCCAAATGTCTTTTTGGCCTCTTCCCATTCTATTTCCTTTCCTTCTCTAAATTATTTATTCCCAATACATTGGTTCCTTTGCCAGCTTTCTCTAGTAAACTCTCCTCTTATTATTTTCTGTACCCCTAATTGCAGTCATCCTTATCAGCAGAGTGTCCCTGTGAGTCTATCTTGACCTAGTAATTTGCCTTGTTCTCTTAGTCTTATGTTCTGTTAGTCTTTGTGTTACCAAACAGTATTCCTTCTTAGCTTGGCCCAGCTTTTCTGTCTCCCACTTATTTCTGCCCTGAGCTCATTATTTCTTTTGATAACTTCCTGGACGTCTATATTTCATCACTGACTTTCTTTGTGTCTTATTTCCTAACTTGGCTCAGACACAGATCTATTCCATCATTTACACACATGATGTTTTGAGATGCTGTCATTCTTCTTTGTTGTCACACATTTCCTTTTCTTTCCTAGGTGCTATGACTCTGTATTTCTTTGAGCTCCTCTATTTTTTGCTCCAGTCAGTTTTGAAGTCTTCAGGCTAGTTTCTGTTTACCTCTGAGTGTCACTGATCACTGTTTGCAGCTGGCTGTAGCCAGTGACAGTTTATACTGGGGGATGACTTTGTAATCTCTTATTTTTTACCCAATACTCTTTCCTTACTAGGAGGAATTCTATCCGGCTTGCATATTGATCACAGTTATATATGCTTTCCTGACTATCCCTCTTGGAAAGTCACTCAGGGCCACCAATAAGCCATTTGCCATGTAGAAATCTTGAATGGAGGAACATTTCACTGAACATGTTTAAGATATGTCCTTGAATTAGTTGAGGGAAAGCATATCTCAAGTCTGGAAAAATATGCAGCTTGAATAGTTATGGGACACAATGCAAGACAAGGACATAATTACATAAATAATATGACAAAGGTGCTTGTCATAAAGGTATTCTTTTAGCTATAAAAATAGTTTGTGAAATTTAAAATAAAAAATTAAAACATTCTTATCATCCCTTCTTCACAAAACATAAAATGCAATTCACTTAGATGCATAATCTGTCTGGTGCCAGAACATGGAAGAATGGAGCCCTGACTAGGATGCTGATGGCCTAGATTTGATAATAAGCCTCAGAAGCCTAGGGGAGCTACCTAAAGAAGGATATAAATGGAGGAGAACTCCATGCATACCTCTGCTAGGGGGAGGGTAAGCAAAATGTGTCATTGAGGTACTGTCCCCTCAAGGATCACAATGGAGAGTGGAGACCAAATGTCAAATGCCTGATGCCAGGGACAGAATAGTTGCCTGTGGATTACATCACTTGGTGAAGGGTGTGACATTTCCATCAATCTCATGCTGCAGCCATTGGAGCTGAATGCCAATGGAGCAGGTACAAGTGGAATGGAGGACATAATAATATGCAAAAAAAAATAATGCAGGCAGCTGTAGCATCATAAAGTCAGCCTAACACCCAGTCCCCTCCCTGGCACAAAGCAATACATGCAAGAATATCCAAAAGAGTTCTTCTTAATGGAAGAGAAACCATCCAGTGACTTGGAAAAGTGCCCCCACCAAATGTTGGCCTGGGTTTTGGACAAAGTAGTTTCACAAAAGGTGTCAGTGGGACTGCTTGAAAAAGATAGATAGGTAGATAGACAGATAGATAGATAGATAGATAGATAGATAGATAGATAGATAGATAGATAGATAGATAATCATAATAGGATAAGTATTGTTTATCTCTCTCTTAATTTGAATCACTTTAACCTGTTACATTATTTTTCATAATCTTAACAAAATGTGACTCATAAATAGCACAAAGGTACATAACCACTTGCACCACCAAAAATGTATATATAACAGTCCTATGGATATACTAAGTTAAGGAAAATGAGAAACCTGACTAACATTTATAAGCAGTATTACCCAAGCAGTGAACCACTGCAAACAATATGATTTATTAATTTTTTTGAAAAATCACGGTAAGGAATCAATATGAAAACATTGGTCAGTGGATCTGTATTTTAGCAAGTGTAGGACAGCCGTAAATATTACATGGTATAAAATCATGACAATGATTTTTGTCTATTGTGGCTCTATAATACATGTGGATTTAATGCAGTCTCTTCACATAGTCCATTCTTTCTTATTGTGAACACTTTTTCTACACAAGGAATTTGACATGTATTGCTTTCCAGTACAGAAAGCTTGAATTAATTTGGCTCTATACCAGCCTTTATATCATTTACAGATGTTCTGTAACTTACTAATTTTGTACCAACAATCCATCCTTCTTTCACTGACTGCAGTGTATTCCTTTCTATCTGAGTCATGGCTTTCTTTATTACCTGCAATTCAGCCTGAGCTCTTATCACAGATCCTTTGGAACCCATAATTTCTTTTGTGACCATTCTGGAGATAAACTGTCATGCATTGTATTTCATTTTTATACAAAACAGTTCTTTGATTATCATCTTATTGCTATTTATCAAACTCAATAGTTTGTTTCAAAGCATACCTCACTTTTGGATTTAAACTTTCCGACTGTTCAGCTAACTTAACTAGTAGTGCCACAGTCTGTTTGCATGTATTTGCCTTCACACTCTCTTCATAAATATTTAGTCTTATATATTGAAAGTGCCATGCTGCTCAGTCTCAACCAATTCCCACCCTGGTATAGATCCACAAATCTACTGCCCCACTCCCCTTACTAGGTTCTTGCCCCAGTCTCAAATATACCACCCTCTATAAATATATGTTCCTTCTGTGTTGTTTGTTTCCTTTTTCAGAGCAATGTGCCTCCATTAATGATATACCTTGGACAATATAACCGTATTCCTAGCTACTTGAGATAAATTTGACTCAAATCCTCTTCCCCCTGCTTACCATATACTTTTCACCCTTTCACTTGTTAACAATTACGTTACATATAGATATAGTCTGTTTCCTATTCCTTAAATCTCTGACACTCCATCTTATCATTCCAACTAATGCATTTAGCCTTTTATCATTCCATCTTTAACTTTGTGATCACAATACTACCCTACATTTCTCTAAATACTTCCTTGATTCACTCAGACCCAGTGCCTTATATATGTCCTAATCTTCCCTTTTTAATAAATCAACAACTCCCTTTATCCACACCATCTGCTCCTTTCCCTTTTCGTTGCCTTGAACCCTCCATTGTTATGCTGATTCACAAATAGTGGCCCTATAGAGCAATGAACCACCCTTTCCCTCCCCCTATACCAGTACCAGTTCATAAAAGTCCCTCATATCAACCTCAATACCATTGTGAAATAAATCCCCTACCTGATGTACATACCTCTGAACTGTCCACATTTTCATAGAATGTCCAGATTTTTACATCATATGTTTGGTCTGTTCCTCATAAAATTTGTGTGTTTTTGGTAAAAACTTTTATAAAAAGAAATCCCTAAACATAAAAAATAGCATCATTTTAAGACATTTAGTCTTCTGTCTCTCAAAAAAATGTAATATTTACCATATCATTTAACCAAGGGTGTTTGTCAGCCTCTAATTTAATTTGACATTCAGCTTCCCTGTTTTCCATTGGAGCTACCTTGGTATTATCAATTTGTAACATAAGTTTAAAACTATTTGTCCTAGTATAAACAAATCTAGGGAAACTGCCAGTTATCCTAAATAAATCAGCATTGCCCTTCAGGATCTTTCAGTTTGTGTTTAGGCTATAAAGCCTTTTATGTGGGAATAACCACTAGGAGAACATTTATATTCAATTACGATGAAAGATGAGAAAATGCTTTGTTTAAACACATTAAAGTTTGTGAAAAATACAAGAAGTTTTATTTTCAATACTGGAACAAGTCCCACTGGACTTAAGGGGTGGCAACTATAGAAATGGTGGAAAAGAGAGAAGCTGAATGGCAAATTAAAGTAGAGGCTGACAAACACCCTGGGTTAAATGATATGCTAAATACTAAATGTTTTTTGAGAGACAGAAGACTTGTCTTTCGGCTTTTCCCGGTTAGGGGTCGCCACAGCGGAACTCCGGTCCACTAATGATTGGCAGTAGAATTTTATGTGCTGAGTTGCCAGCCCTGATGCACAACCCTCAACAAAGGTACACCCATTCACGCATGTCTCCACACAGAAGACGCTTTAGCTGAGAATCGAACAGGACAACGTTTTACTGTGAGGCGACAAGGCTACTGCAGCACCACCACCACAGTGTTTGAGAGACAGAAGACTAAAAGTCTTAAAATGATGCTATTTTTATGTATTTTTAGGAATTTGTTTTATAAAAAATACTATGAAGTCATTGTTGACTATTTAATTGTTTAATTGATTCTTTTTTCTTATTGAGTAGTTTAAATGTATAAAAGGCTGCTTTTTGATGATAAATTGTTTCTGAAGAAGTCTTTTTGAGGAAAGTAGTTAATAAAGAAATTTTACACTAATTCTGGCATGTTTATGCTGTGCTCTTCCATTGTTTTTGTTTTGTTAATAAGTACAAAACCATAAAACAAACAGGCAGCCTGTTGGCATTCTCAAATTCATTCTGGCCCTGCAGTTTATGGTGTGCGAATGTACACCAAGCATCTAGGACAGAAGATATAAACCAGCAAGCTGAGGCTTACCCCTTTTGCCTTTAATAAATTTCCTTTGAAATTGAGCCACATCAGTCTTCTCAACTTCATAAACCACAAGAGTCCACAGATCTTTAAAGGGGAGTAAAGGTGGGGGGCAGAGATCTTGAAGTGGCCTCCCACCAGCATGACTCTGCATGCTATCCTACCAGCCAGCAAAGCCTTTTCCCAATGATCTTACTCTTGATTTTAGGGAAAGAAATGGCTAACTGAGCAAAACTAATATCAATAGTGAAGCTCTTATGTTCTGAAGAAATTAATGACATACCAAGATAACTGTAAATTAAATAGGTCAGTGCATAAATATTTTAAATGAAAGCTATCAGTGACATAAAAGTACTTGTCTGGCTTAGCTTAGTCATTGTGCTTAATAACTCGAAAACCAGTAGAGCTTATGGTTAGGCCAACCATGTGATTGATGAAGCACCTGGATAACTCAGTTACCAAACTCTCCCTAGCACCTTTCCAATAGAATCTGAGTACAATATCAGGCCAGAAGGCAATGAACTGAGGATGCGTGTTAACTAAAGACATGATGGTCAAATTAGATTTTCGCTAACAACATTGTCTTTAGAGCCAAAGTTAAATCATTGCCTCCCGGATGAATGATTAAGATTCTAGGCATCGCCAGCCATAAATTAGTTTGTACCAGACATCACAAAGTTTAAACAAGATAAACCTGGAGTGCCAGCCCAGAATAGTGACAAACCCATTTGGTCCAGCAACTTTGATAAACTGTTGGGGTGGACTGAAGCTCTTGATGCTGCTCTCAGGACAATGGAATGCTTCAGAGTCCATAAAACCTTTTTTCATGAAAAGTAAAATGCCCAATTATTTCCTTATGTAAGAAGGCATGAGATCTCCACCTATCTGTCCTCTTTAATACATTGATCAAAGGCAAGACAGAGGTTCAACCTATGTAGGAGGAATGCCATGATAAATTAAATATTTTTGTAAAGCTAAGTTGGCTTAGAAAGCAGTAATCACATGACAAAACTTTAAAACTCGGGGTTGGCATAATGGTTAAGGCTTTTACCTCACAGACATACAAGGTACAGAGTTTGATTCTCACCTTTAAAATGGAAATTGGCTAGGCTGAAAATTGCTCACAAGGGCAGCTTGCATAGTAATAACCTATGAATCTATGAACAACAGTACAGCTTAGAGGAGGGGGAAACTGTAAACTAACCTCTACAGAGTGGAGGCCCAGTGCACTGGGAAAATAATGTAAGACTTGGTCCTTTCTAATTGAATCTGGTGACCTCCACTGAAATGATTAGATTTGGATTTCCTTAGCTAAAAATGTGCATAGTATCTTGTTATCAAAACATCTTCCCAGTAGAGGGCCTGTAAAAGTTCATTAATTCTAAATGGCCCAGCATATAGGCAGGTGAACAAGTAACCCCCCCCCCAAAAAAAAAAAAAATGAATGGAAATCTTTTGATGAATAATAGCCTAATATAAAATGGCCCAAGGGGTGAATGTCTATAGGCTTCTTGGGGTCCAGAAGAGCACTTCTAAGGTTCTTCCTCCTCTTTAAAATTCTGGTTACTAAGCATTGTCCAAAAATGTTGAGGAGACATAGAATATAGACCAGCCAGCTTAAAGATGATAAGTGAATCCATCAGGAGCTGGGAACATCCTTCAATAAACATCTGTGAATTAAAAACTGAACTAGAACTGAAATAGCTCAGTGTCTAAAGCACTGAGGCAAACTCTTGTTAAATTCTTTGAAAATCAAAATCAAGTGGGAATAAGCCATCTTGGTGTTAGAGGTTCATGACTTAGACAGCAGAGAACTAGCTAGTCCTCACCAATCAACCAGATCTCCAGAGCAATAGGAAGACCTTGGTGGAGCCACCTCTAGGGCCAGATGATGAAACCTGGCTACCCAAAATTGAGATAGACCATCAGCAATGCCATTGACCTTGCCTGGAATGTGACAACTAGCAAAAGACAAGTTGATCTGCAAGTTTAACAAAAGTAGTAATCTTATAACTGAATGAAGACAGTTGGACATGGAGGACTTTTTAATCACTGCCTGCACCACTACAATGTTATCCAAGTAACAAGTAAAATAACACACTGTTGTTGGAAAAATGTTCCTTTTAAATGAGTGCTGCTATACAAATGGGTAAGACTTCCAAACATGCGATGTCCTGCCTTCTATCATCAGACCAAAATAAGGACCATTTAGCCAAAAACAATTTCTCTCAGAAAGAACCACCCATTCCAAACCTTGCAACTGCATTAGTGAAGAATTATAGTTCCTCTGAGGAGATCCAAGGGCTCTACCAAAGGGTGACTCTGTTATAGTGAAGGAGTAAGGTCTTCCAAAGCCACAAATCTTCTCTGTTCCAAGGTGAAATGCATACTCAGGGGTGTTTTAGTTTGTTACCACTCAACATGTTGGATAGGGATCTTACAAATCTCCTGGATAGGGAGATGGCTTTGCAGGTGAAACTAAGAAGCCTGTGCAGTTGCATGACATCACTGACTTTCTTTTTAGAAAGTTTAAGAAACCTGTTAATGAGGAAACCAAACAACTCTAGTTTGTCCTACAGGAGTTTAAAGGCAGAAGCTGGAATGACAATCTGGAGACTCAGAAAGGCAATAGTTGGCTGGGCATATCAAGCTTGGCTAATGCCAAAAGACCCCGCCAGTTGCTGTCAAAGTTCCATGAAAATTTGCATATCTTACTGAGATCCAACCTTCCCTTTGTCCATGATCTGCTAATCATTCAAGTAATGTATGAAAGAATGTATGAAAGCTTGCTTGGGGGCAGGCTGCTGCCAACACCAATGTAGGGCCAAACTAAAGAATTCAAAAAGAAAGTAGACCAAGAAGCAGCCCATAGGTATGGCACTGTCAAAGAAAAAATTGTCACTAATCAAAAAAATCCTTCAGTGGCCAGTGATGAATTAACTGAAATTCCCTTGCTTTCTTCTTTGGGATCAAGCTAATGGGGCAATCTTATAGAAAGTGTAAGGGATGGGTATGAAAAGGGCCAACTACTCTTCCAGCAAGGATGAGTTTCTTAATTAATTTAAAAACTTCAGGTTATTTTCCTTTTACCAAGGATAGGTTTCCAAGGAAAGTAATGATCCTTTGTTGAAGCCCATACCAAATTTTGGATGAGGAATTAGCTGCCTCCTTGTTGGGGTAGCCAGAAAGTTTGAAAGCCAGTTTATTGGCTGTTATATGAGAATGTGATACTCTGTGTAGCATTCTCTGAGAAAGATTGTCTCTTTGGCCAGGAAAATTGATTGTGCATCACAAAGGGTTATCAGAGCTGGTAATGGGTACTTGTTCACTTGGGTATACCATGGATCTAGTAATTGTCTGGTCTAGTTTTATACAATATCTGGCCACTGCATGATTTTTCCCACAATAAGCGCAAAAGTGAGAAAACTTGCAGGCAGACCATGAACATCTTCTGTTATTGAAACAGCAGCAGAATTTGGTATTAGCCAGACTTACAGGTGAGATAATATTATTAGAGGTACTGGGTTCATCTGATATCACTCTAAGCCATATGTCAGGGTGTCTTTAATCCCAGCTAAGACATTTGTCAGTTGCTTTTACGTTTCTAAAATGATGGTTATAGCAGGGCCAGGAGGACCCACCTCACTTTCCCAAATGTGGTGAACTCCAAAGAAAATAAATTAAGAGATGGAGGGCCTGATTTACCTCCTTTTCCATAAGGATCATCTTGTCATCCTCCCAATGTATGTACCCCACTAGTGCTAGTGGTGAGGATTGACGCTCCTTGATTACTGTGCCAGTTGTGGGGCATCACATATATATTGGTCACTACTGGGCCAGTGGTGGGATGTTCATTAGAAGATGACAAGTACACACATTTCCAGATACAGCTCTCTGCATCAAGTGCAGTTTCCCCTTAAGAGCACACAGAGACCACAGTCAGTCTGGGGCTGTTTTTTCCCTCTTTTTCCAGATCCACGCTAAGACTCTACATTAAAACAGCTATAGAGTTGAGATCTCAGCTGACTGGCCAAGCCAAGACCTCCAGCACCCTATCTGTCCAACCAGTGCTTTGTGTCTCTGCCCAAGTAGCTGGCACACACTCTTTGAGATTTGTTTTACACACACACACACACACACACACACACACACACACACACACACACACACACACACACACACACACACACACACACACTCACACTTGGTAAAGGCTTGCAAAGGTTTACTAGCTATGCCCCCTTCTGCCCAAACTATAAGGTAGCTATTACTGCCACCAGCCACTCTTTATCACCTCCTTTAAAGCCGTTAAAAAAGGGTGCCCAATGGCAACCGCAGTGGTGTAGCAGTTAGTATTGCCACCTCACAGCAAGAGGTTCTCTGGTTCGATCCTTGTCTGAGGTGCCTTCTGTATAGAGTCTGCATGTCCTCCCTGTGGTCACATGGGTTTCCTTTGGGTGCTCCGGTTTCCTCCCACATCCCAAAAACATGCTGTAGGTGGATTGGACACTCTAAATTGGCCCTAGGCATGAGTGTATGTGTGTGCCTTCTGTGGAAGGTTGGGTTCCGGGATGGCAACTCGACACTGTAAAACTCCACTGCCAATCATGAGCAGACAGGTGATCTGCTGTGGCAACCCCTAACTGGGAAAAGCCGAAAGAAGAAGAACAAAGGGTGTCCAATCTTACTGTGTAATGTTAGTGTTAATACAAATGGTAGTTTGACCAAGAGCAAGGCAATTAGGAATGGCCTACACAGTGTTGTCAAATAAATATGCAAGTACTCTCAGAACTTAAATATGTCTCACAAATACTAAAAAACAAGAACCAGACCACGAAAACCAACCCGAAGAAATGGAAGAAAATTGTAGTTTAATAGCAGTTTATTCAAGTTGAAAACCACAAACACAAATGGAACCTGAGTTAACCTAGGTTGAAGCATTAAGTGAATGAGGAGGATATTTAAACTCCAGCTGTTATTTTAACTCTTGTTCTGATGAAGTCCTATGGACGAAATCTAGGTTAACTCGGGTTCTGTTTGTGTTTTTGGTATTCAACTTGAATAAACTGCTGTTAGACTACAATTTTCTTCCATTTCTTCTGGCTGGATGTCTCACAAATAGCCATCAATGAAAGGTTTAAATATATTTAATAATAAATAATAAAAAACAATAAAATACTCAGTATATAATCACAGTTACACCAGAGTTCAAAATAACAGGAAATATTTAAAACAACATTGCAGAACAGTCTCAAATAAATAAAGAAAAAACATTTAAATGAAGCTTTGCTATATTCCTGGCTGTATCTAAAAAAATTACTGTACCCTTATAACTTCCGACAGAGCAAGCAAGGCAGATGTGGTGAGTGAGTCTTCCATTCGATGTTGTCATGTCAAAGAAAAGAGAGTATTCTCTCTCTCTCTCTCTCTCTCTCTCTCTCTCTCTCTCTCAGAGAGTTCTTAAATTAATATCTCAAATATAACTACTGGGATAGTTTGCGTAATGACATAACTTCTTGTCATCTGATACTATCCTAGGTGAAAAACAACCATTGATGCAGCTGGTAGCATTTAGCATCTACCTGTAAAATATATAAACAAGGGCTTTTCTTAGATCTAAGGCAGATCCTGGAAGTCATAAAACAATACAACCCTTGCAAGACAATGCAGAGAACCTCTAGCTCTAGACATTGTCTCTGTTACTGCACTGAAACTGAAAGATAACATCATTTTATTATGTGGTCATAAAGTAATTTAAATTTTCAGCTATTTTTCTGAAGTAAACTTCTTGGGATGCAGTTTCTATTGTTAAAATATATACATCTAAACAGTTACAATAGTGCAGGTACATTTCTGTTCTATTCCAATAGGGTATGTTGTGGTTACATTTTAGCTCATTACTTTACAAAATATCTCTTCTTTGTAAAATACCTTTTCAACACATGCTTCTGTACCAGCAGTTTGATATACACATAACATACAGTTCTAATACATTTGTAACAAGCATATGAATCATGTTGATATTCACAAATGACATATAATTAGTACTAATCTATGATCCTATGAATTATTTATAAAATTCCAGATAGCTGGGCTGGCAGTATTTCCTTTTGGGACAGTTTGCATGAGTAACTTTGGATCACCAACTTGCTCATCTTTTTTTCTCAATTATATCTCATAAAAAAGATTTAAATATGCCTCTCTGTTTAGCATGCTTCTAGTGGAAATTGCATGTCATTATAAGTTAAGAAATAAATTAGAAATATGTCATATTAGTTAATGTTCCTTTCTCTGTAAAAGACTAAAGAGACAAAGAAGATATTTATAGAGGCTATGCTTAGTTTTAAAAGCAATTAATTTTCTTGTTGGCTTATGAATCCATTTTCTTATTGCCTAGGTACCTCACTCTGTGTGCAGTGAAAGCTGCCCTTTAGGTTACAGAAAATCTTCACTTCAAGGGCAACCAACCTGCTGCTATGATTGTGTTCCGTGTTCCATGGGAGAGATTGCTAACCAAACTGGTAAGGAACATAGCTGTCACATGTTTGTCTCATTACCTGCTGCATTTTTAACTCTTATGCATTAACCGAGATCACCAAACAGATCTTTTTATTTTATAATCTGAATATTATTTTCTGAAAACTATCTAATGAAACTAATCTTTTCAGCAGTTCAAAGCATCTGTACCCTAGGTATATAAAGCTACAAAAGCCAGATATTTAGAATCATGTCTATTACCATTACCTCCACCAATAACAAAAAAGAAGTGTAGCATTAGTAAACCACTGAAGCATGTGACAGTTGTTGCACTGAATGATTATAACAAGAGATAACAAATGGTTACCCTATGCTACATAATCAGCTCTGTCTATTAATTTAGAACCATTTGTACATTAAGAGAAGAACAATGGTTCTGTATGATCAACTGGATAATAGTAGTTACAGAACTGGAACTGTACACAGTTTTATTAGTTTTTTTGCAAGATTTGCAGCAATACAGGTAGTCAATTTGCATAAATAGGTTTGCATGCAAGTAAATAAATATACAATAGTAAGAATAATCTATGAATCAGGTAATGGTAATTTTTCCAAATGCTACTTAATTTGCATGGAATTAGCAAATGGCAGCAAGCTCTGCAAGTTTTATAGTCTCTGTTTTAAACTGCATGCGTGATTTACAGTTTCCATCCTGAACCTCAGAAAATTCCTCTAGAACTTCAAGACTGGAATGTGAAAGTAGGCATTCTGCATCTCCAGTGTGATTAGAAAGATGTCTTATTGCAGGTCTAGTCTGTAGGGTCAGCATCTTAAATGTTTTATTTACTTATCTTTTTTGTTGACTGGGTTGGTCCCACCAGACTGATGGACTGTTTGTACGAGCCACCCAACATGGTATTTATACTACTATGGGAACTTCCCTTACTCATCAGCTGCCATGGGAATCTCCATTAATGGTGCATCAGTGGTCGGGAAGAGAATCACGGATTGGAGTATGGCAGTGGCACCAATATATATGAAGAGAAGAAGGAAAATTTGGCTAATGATGGGCTGGATTCCAAAGTCATGTTTCAGCAGATTTTTTTTTTGTTGTAAGTGAATTGAATCAGTATTTGTTGTCTGTTTGAAGGAGACAATGTTCTCCTTACACACTGCCTTGGTAAGATATTACTGAAAGTGCCGACTGCAGTTTAAGTGTCCCCATCTACTCAAAGACAGTAACTGAGAACTATAACTGAAAGAGGTCTAGTATGTTTGAAGGTGGCTGTGTTTTCTATTAATGATGGGATCAGGATGGGAGAGGTGTATTTAATATCCCTGAACAGGAAGCTAATGGATAATCTCACAGGAGCTTTAATAATCCTGGAGGTATCTCACTAATCCAAATGGATACTCACCATGAGACATGGTAGAAAGCCAACGTAGTGCATGAGTATAAATGACATGCACAACAATATTTTGAAAAAAAAAAAAATAGAAAAACAGAGAAATGTGAGATAAAAGTAATAAATATAGACTGGAAGGTGTCTTCCAGTGAGGGGATGGATACAGCAAAGGTGATATTCTACCACCACTGAATTACTGCAGCTCTACTCTGCCTTTGCAGCTTATACTATAAGTCTGTCTTTCCACAATTCTCTGAGGAGGGAGATGTGCACAGTGCTAAAACATGTTATTGCAGGACCCCAAGCATGTATGTACACTCACACACACACACACACACACACACACACACACACACACACATGCATATATGCATATATGCATATATATATATATATATAAAAAATATATGGGTGTGGTAGTTATTATCGAACCAACAAAACACCAACCTCTAATTGAATTGACCCTATAAAGAAACAGATTGTCTACATTTGTGCAAGATTGACAATCTCTGGTTAGGAGAATGTACCATATTTGCACTGACTGTGCAAACCCAGAGTTAATATATGTAAGTACCAGGTGATGAGGGATGCAAAGGACCTTGCTGTAGCTGTTCACATTCCATTTTTTTATGCTTTTAAGTAAATGTTATGGACATCAATATTTAGTCTATTCGATGTAGAGTACTATACCCACACACACGCGCACACACACACACACACACACACACACACACACACACACACACACATATATATATATATATATATATATATATATATATAGATAGATATATAGATATAGATATATAGATCTTTATAGATACACTCACTCATCCTGCTTGGAGCTTGAGCATAGTCTATATCAGAATCATACCAGACAGAACAGGAGGAAATAGTCTGCTCACATTGCAAATCATGACATTTTACTTAAGAGCAAGAATAAACATCAGCTTGAAATGATAAAATATAAAAGGAGAGTGTTCAGCTATGTAAAAATGGGGGAAATAGTTTTATAAGAAATGCTATAGCTAGCTTGAAATCTCATTTACCATTTTCAGCTTTATTCCCTAAATGTAATGCTCTCCAGGTTGAAAACTGACTATAAATGACTGCTGAGGTCTGTAACATGTAATTGTATGTGCCAGATTAGAATACCTACAAGATGTGATTTTTAATTCAGTTTTAGTTACGTGTTAACTTATTTTGTTTACTCTGTTTGGCAGACACATCAGCTTGTCTCAAATGCCCAGAAGATTTCTTTTCTAATGACAGAAGAAATGCATGTGTTCCAAAACTCGTTGAATTTCTGTCATTTGAGGAGTCCTTGGGATGTACTTTGGCTTCCGTTGCTGTTGTTTTAGCAGTTGTTCCTCTTCTAATTGTGTGGATCTTCATAGGGAACAGAGACACTCCAATTGTGAAAGCAAACAACCGCGATCTCAGCTATTTTCTTCTTGTTTCACTCACATTATGTTTCCTCTGTTCCTTGATATTTATTGGCAAACCAAACAATATTAGTTGTCTTGTACGACAAATGGCATTTGGTATATTTTTTTCCATTTCTGTTTCCTCTGTACTTGCCAAAACCATCATTGTGGTTATTGCTTTTAATGCCACAAAACCTGGAAGCAAATTATTAAAATGGGTGGGGTCAAAGACAGCATGTGTAATAATTACTTGTGGTACACTGACTCAAATTATTATATGTATTGTTTGGCTTATCTCTTTTCCACCTTTCCCACAACTTAACAGTTATTCTTATAAGGAAAAAATTATAATTGAATGCAATGAAAACTCACTAACAATGTTCTATTGCATGCTTGGTTATCTTGGCTTCCTGGCAACTGTAAGTCTCATAGTAGCTTTTCTAGCGAGAAAGTTACCTGATAGTTTTAATGAGGCTAAATTCATCACATTTAGCATGTTAGTGTTTGTCAGTGTTTGGTTGTCCTTCATACCTGCTTACATGAGTACGAAAGGAAAATTTGTTGTTGTTGTGGAGGTGTTTGCTCTTCTGTCATCAACGGCAGGGTCACTCAGTTGCATATTCTTTCCAAAATGTTACATTATTATTTTGAGACCTGAGATGAACACACGAGACTATCTCAGGAAAACTAACATGGGATAAAGAAACATATTCATAGACATAGGACAGAGAATAACAAATATTCAGTCTTATTTAGATTCCTTTAGCTAGCTATAGTATATACATGGCTACCTGACAAGAAAATTGATTGTTTGATATGGGTCTTCATCTATTGAACTGAATTACTTTTAAATGGATTATTTGTAGTATCTACTGATCTGCTGATTTAACTGATTTATTTAAAAGATGTACAAAGAATAAAAACAATAATCTTACAAAATAAAATTGCAAATAATTAATAGACAATATATGGTAGTTGCCTTTAATATCTAAAACATATTACTTTAAAATGTTTTGCATTTTTAAATGCATTTTATCATTCAGCTGCATTCTTGTTTGTGCTGATTGCAGTTTCGCAGCAGCTTCATTTGATCGGTGTGTTGAATCTGTGTTTTGCATTCTTTCTCTTAGTAACGCTGCGTCATGCTGTTTGTTGCCTCTGTGACTAACATTGCTAGCAGCTTGCAGCACTTTTGTGCAACGAGAATAATAAAAGGGCAGTATGGTTTATAACTTTGCATGTTTTCTGCTTGTAAAATGTTCAGAACAATCAAGTTTTTACTTCTTAATTACCTATTAAGTTTCTGTATATAGTATTCCTACATCTCCATGCTAAACTTATGTACTGTTACAGACTTATTGTTTCTTTTGTGGTCCTTATGAGAGTATGTAACACAATCTGTGAAAAGATACATTAATTAAACGAGGACCAATACTTTATTCATTGTTTATCTTAGCTATCACTACCAATCGGAAAGGACATGACACAGCACAGTGACAAAGAGTGATGATGAACAGATAAGCAGATTTAATGGCTCATAATGAGTCTTCGCATGATAAATGCACAGTAAAGTACCAGTAGAGACAGATAAGGAGTAAATCCTGTGGTAAGGATAGAACTATCGTATCATAACATCTGCAGTTCTTGTCTGATTAGTACAACTAATGGAGTGTGGTGCAAGCAAATGTTAGAGAAATTTGTGTCATGCATTGACTGAATCATATGCATAAAATCGAGACATGAATAAAGAAAAAAACTTTCATACAATACATTTTCAGCATTGCTATGTACAACACATATCCTTTAATCATTTATAAGGTATAACTGGGGAACATTAGCAGGTTTTCATATGTCACCAGCTACAATCAAGGATGTGATTTTGGATGGAAGGAAGAAAGAAAGAAAAGAAAGAAAGAAAGAAAGAAAGAAAGAAAGAAAGAAAGAAAGAAAGAAAGAAAGAAAGAAAGAAAGAAAGAAAGAAAGAAAAATGTCTAAAACTGTTGTGAAACTCCAAGGATTTTACAAAAAAAAATCAAAGTTTCTTTTGTTGATGTTCTTGACAGCCATCATGAAGTAGTTATAGTTTTTCTTGTTTCAGGATCTTTATGTGCAATTGATGAGTCAGTGCAATTTCTTCACAATATCTGTGTGTATTATTTGAAGAAAGATACCTTATCTATACTGGGAAGCAGGTTTTACAGCAGGAAAAGCTAAATGAAAACACTTCATGAGCAAAGAGCTTAACAGACACACCAGATACTAGTCCAGAAATGCCTCTTTTGATCTGCTTTGTCATTTATGCCATTTACTTTAACACTTTCAGAATTAAATGATAGTGTATGATTTTTATGCAAAAATTTTAAAATGATCTTCAGCACTTTCATTCCTTTAGGTTTTCCAGTCACTATATTTGGTCAAGTGTAAGAAATAAAAAGTAGCAAGTATATCAACATTATGAGAGACAGAGTTATTGATCCGAATTGTCATTTTTGGGCTAATTTGCCATTGTTGCCATTCTCATTCATCTCACTCAGTTTGCCGCTGTTGAAATGAAAACGGTCTATAATATATTTTTAAAGATTTAGCCAAGATGCATTGCAAGAATTCTGTTAACTGCAATGGAAATATGTAAAAACATCTATGACATCTTCTAAAATATACCATAAAGGATTATAATCTGGTCTCCAGTCATAACCATTTTTATGTGTTTTAGATATGGATGCCAAAAATTCAGCCTGAAAGATCATATTCTTTTAGTTGCATAATACTGATTTGTACATTTGGTACATGCCTTTTCTGTAGAGTATATGAAATTTTCCTGGGTACTTCAAGTTTTCTTCCTCATCTTAAAGACATGCTAGAGATAAATTGGTGAGCCCTCCAATTACCCATAGGTATACAGAACAGGAGTGTGTGTATGTGTGTGTGTGTGTGTGTGTGTGTGTGTGTGTGTGTGTGTGTGTGTGTGTGTGTGTGTGTGTGTGCGTGTGTGTGTGTGTGTGTGTGTGTGTGTGTGTGTGTGTGTGTGTGTGTGTGTGTGTGTGTGTGTGTGTGTGTCTGTGTATGTGTGCATGCCTCTCAACTGTACAGATTTTCACAGAATGTCCAGATTTTGGCCTTATATTTTTCATCCATTTTCCATAAAATGTTGGTTTTCTGGCAAATTAGTGGCAAATTATTAAAGAGTGAAGTTAGAAAATAATTACAGCAATTTGAGTTTCAGACATCATATCTTTTAGATAATTCATGCTAATGCAAAAACTATTATTTTATCAATGTTTTAAGTTTGTAAGAGCAACATTTAAAAATTGCCCCTATGCTGGGGCCTTTGTCCCTCTCTTATTTATGGCTTTGTCCAGATTTCTTGCTCTAAGAGGTTGTGAGGTATTTGTGTGTGTCCTGCAAAGACTGATGTAATTTCCAGGATGTGTTCTCTGCTTTTCGCCTGTTAAGTGTTGTGCCTGCACTCTGACAGTGAGTAGGATAACGCAGTATCAGAACATGAGTGAATGAGATTTTATGTTCTAAGAACATTTGATAAATTGAGAGATGGAAAACACTTAGATTCAATGATCTCCTGTATAAATAACATATTATGTTCTAGAAATGATAAGGAAAACCACTCTGTCTCTTGAAAATGGATTACATCTTAACCATATAACTTCTGATGAAAAGAATGTCACATTCCTACTACAATATGTCTAATAATCTACATGTTTCAACTTGGCTGCCTGGAATAATGTCTCTTTACCACCAATCTTTGCATCTGGTGTTATCTGCATATTGGATTTTCATTTTGCAATGCTTAATTTTAAGCTTAACAACATAATACCCAGGGCAAAGCTGCATAAAGCCTATACGTTAGGATATAACATCTTGAAATTATGTTTGCATTGAACTAATGCAGTACTACTGAGAGAAAAAATCCTGTAGTCATTTACTGATTGTATTTAGTTTAATTATAAAATGTTACATTATTAATGTTTGACAACTTGTATGCTGACTAGTGGTTGCTATCAGTTGCATGTTGTAAATCCACTACTACTCACACAAATAAGTCTGATACCCTTTGCTGCTGAGATCAACAGCTGCACCCCCACTGTTCTTTGGTCTACAGAGAAAGCTAATAACATGCAAAGTGGCAAAGAACTTTCAAATAGTAACTTTAGATTTGCCACCTTGACATCAGGAGTCATCGGGCATCCTTGTTTAAACAGTAGGATACATGCTTATTCCTGACTCCTAAAAAATAAAATAAAGACAAAGCACTGCATTTATCATAATGATTGTACAAGCATTTACATGTACATTTGAAGACCTCCAAACTAGGGAAGACAGTGGTGAAAGACTAAAGAAGCATGAATTAGCAAGATCTGATGATGTCATTAAAAGGTAAATAATTTCTATTTTTTTAGCTAATGTCATTGTGTAATAACAATAACTAACTCTTGTGCAGGTAGATAAATGCTGGTTTATCCAGAGCTGACTTATACAAGTTTGAAGACTTGGGCTTTGTCTTCATGATCAAATCAGGATGTAGTGGATAGGTTCCAGCATTATCCTGAACCAGTCATTGAGGAAAAAAATCAGTTTTTACTACTAATTTAAAAGTTAATGTTCCTTTATCACGTGTTAAAGTGAAAGATCATTCAGCAATGTGTCTTCAGTCCTATAGTAATTTTAAGAGGAATTCATTTTTGATTTTGACCATTATGGTTGTCTGCTCACAGTACTGGCTTCTTGCAGGAGCATTGCTATATATATATATATATATATATATATATATATATATATATTTTTTTTTTTTTTTTTCAATTTAATGTTTATTGAAATTATGCGTATAAAAGAATAGAAATAACAGGTGAAAGAGTACATTAGGAAAATACAATTAAAACATAAAAACATCATCTATGTAGATTCCGAATAGTAGTAAACACTGTATATAGTAACTGGCTATAACCTATTAATAGTGTATTGAAGAGGATAAATAACCAAAATCCGGAACCAGTAGTCGAGGTAATAAAAATACAAGCAAATTAGCATACCACAATTTATTCAACGCTTTCGTCAATACAGAAAATTAAATTTGAATAAACATATTGATTTTATTACTTATTTTGATTAAATGATTTGTTTATTTTATGTTCACATATATATTTTTGTCATTTTTTAGGATTCATCTTTTTAATTTTTAATTAAGTAATTATCATTAATTAATTATATGATTGGACTGGTTGTTTATTCATTGTTTTTACAAGTGGATTTTGTATTCTGATGAAGTCTCCTGCCGAAAGCGTTGAATAAATTGTGGTACGCTAATTTGCTTGTATTTTTATTGCCTCGACTACTGGTTCCGGATTTTGGTTATTTGTTTGTTTTTTATTTGGTTTGCACTCTCCTGTTCCTGGTTTTTCATCAGAGTGTTTCCACGATGGCCGAGGCAGCAGTGGATCCATTAATGGAGCTCACCATTCATTCTACCCCTTCGGATAAAGATGGTGGGCTTATGCAAGTACTTCTGGCTACTATGGTTGATATTCAGAAGTCTTTGAAGGTACTTTCTTCTAAGATTCACGGCGTAAGTACCATCCTCACTTCCTCTAACTCTGATGGTGAAGAGAGCACAATTATTGATGTGGAAAAGGAAAATGTTTTTTTTCTGGTAGCAGATTTTGGCAAAGAAAAACATTCTACTAAACCAGCTCTGCAGTCAACTGATTTTCACAGAAATATTAAGTCTATGTTGGAAATTAATTTTGATCCATTTACCAGAGCTGACTACTGTGTCACCAGGGTTAAAACAGAAGAATTCCATTGCAAGTGTGAACACCTAGGAAAACTTTTAAAAGAGTACCGGTCTCTTGATATAGAGAACTGTTACTTTGAGTGGTGTTTGGAACTCGAAATTGTCCCGAAAGGGTTAAGATTTTTCAAGTGCCCTAAGGGAGTAAGTGCCGATGATGTTTTTTTAAATTTTAATTGCTTTTTTCAACAAAGCTGGTTTGGAATTTTTAAAGTTACTTATTGAGAACAATACTAATAAAATGTTGCAGCTTAAAGAAGATATTTTAAAGGCTGACAATGAGGTTAATGATTTATTGGTGGACTTCGGGTCTGATGATATCTATCAGCAACTGTTTATTGATGTTGAACATCATATTAATGAAGTAGCCACTCATAAGCACACTAAGTTGTTATGTGATGTTATAGCTTACGAGAATAATAGCGCTTACAGTAACTTTGATTCTAACCTAAGGCGCTTTTATGGAGACAATGACAGTGGTTCCAGGGTGAAACAAGGTTCTAATAAGACATTTTATAACAATAGAACTAAACGTTTTCGTTCTAATTAAATGGATATCTCTGTCAAGAGAACTATCCCTTCGGTTAGTTTAAAAAAGTTTTTTTATAACCAGGACAATCAGAACGAAGGTGTAGCCAATACAGAAGTACATGAAGAAACTTCTCATTTAAATACTGAAGGTAGTAGTTTACCTCCTTCAGTAAACCTTAGTAATGATGTTGGTTCAAAGACTTTTTTAGCCAAGAAAGGGAATCAAAGCAAAAGGACAGTGACAAAAAGAAGCAGAATGATGACCATTTTCAATTCGTCGGGGGATGAAATTTAAGGACTTTAAGTATGATGTCTAGTGACAGTTTTGACGTTGTTAATTTATCTGATACTTTGTTAACTGAGGCTGAGTTGTGTATTTTGAGGTATGGTTTAAACTTTGTTCCTACTTAAAAAGCTGAATTTAGTAAAACTGTTATTTACATAAAAAAAATTCGTAATTTGAACCTCCAGTTTTTAATGTGTAATGTATCTGGTTCCAATGATGTTTTTTTTTAAACCTTCAACCTATACACCCTCTTTAAACAACACCATTAAGGTTTTTGAGGAAGTTTGTCTACAAGAACTGCCAAATTTCTTAAAAACTAAAGGCAAATAGGTTGACAATTTGACCCATGTAGAACGTAAGGCCCTTAATGAATTAAAGAAAAAAATCCCACCTTAGATTCATGAAGCGTGACAAAGGGGGTAACATTGTTGTTATGGATGTTGCCAAATATAAAGAAAACATGTTGGACATTGTTAACAATACAACCGAATATGAGAAAGTCTGCTCGTTTGACATACACCGTAGTTACAGGAATATTTATTCATTTTTGTATGAATCTTTAATGTCTGGGGACATGAATTTCAAAATGTATGATTTTTGTGTTGTTGAAAAACCTAGAATTGGGGTGTTATTTGGCATCCCAAAAATTCATAAAGATTTGGTCAATCCTCCATTTAGACCCATTGTTTCTTCACCACATTCCATAACAGAAGGAATGGCTTTATTGGTTGATGTTCTTTTAAGTCCCCTGACACAGAATTTTTCATCTCATTTAAAAGATTCCTGGGACTTTTTAAACAAGCTTAGAATATTTTCTGAACTGGTAACCAGTAAGGAATTTGGGAGTTATATGTAGAACTGCTGTTTCCCATGAAAAAGTGATTTTCTCGTACAACATTTTTTGAAGTTTGATTTTGAGGGAACACCATAATTTATAGACTGTCTTACAACTCCAAAATATATGTAATAGATCAGCATTATCCTGGGGGCAGAAGGGACAGGTTAGGGTTTTTTTTATATCCAATTTTTTTAGAACAGCTGGAGTATAGGATGCATTATTATTGATCATGAGCTGCGTATAAATAAAATTTTTAAAAGGAGTTAAATTTAATGTGTTTTTGAGTGTTTGGTATTTTTGATCTATAGTTATATTTATATTTTTATTTTCCCAGTATTTGGAGAAGAGGAGTGAAGATTGAAATTTAATTGCAGATATTAATTTATATGCATTGGAGAGCATTTTTGTTTTTTAGGATAGAGTTTTAAGGTTTTGTTGGGTTACTTTAATGTTGTGTTCCTCTATTTTTATTTTTGAGAACCTGAAATTGACAAGTAACTTAATTTGTCTAAGCATAGGGTCATATTTACGAGTTACTCCTAAGTGGGATCTTAAGTCTGGTATGTTTAAGTTATTTAAATTATGTATTTGCCAGACCATTATATCTTTAATCTGGGGATAATTTATGAGATCTATCAATCTGTTGTTTAGTTTCAAGTTTGGGTTGAGATGTACTGGTTGTAATAAATCTAGAGTATTTTCAGGGTGGAGTGTTGATATTAAATTTTCAAAGATTACTATTTTATTTATGATCGTGGGATGAATTCTAGGGGTATTTATCTTAAGTTGAATGTAAGGGAGGGCTTTTGGGTTTACACTGAATGATTTTATTTGATTAAACCAAATTTTACTCCATAGTGGAGACCATGTTTGGCTGTCCAGATCATGATTTGAGATTTGAATAATTCTGCTAGCACATATGATGTCAAAGTATAGTTTAAAATTGGATAGTCCTAAACCACCCCCCCCCAGGATTCATTAAGCTCCGTGCAGGAATAGTGCTATTCCTGCATGTAGCGGAATGTGGCCATGTAGAGCAGCAGCGAGCCTTGCATATTAATGAAGGCGTGCAGCTGTATGCTCTACATGGACATGATCCCTGGTCAGGTGCAGGGGGTGTGTCTGTGCAGTGCACGGACAATAAACATGCCCCCTGCACTCAGAAAGTGCCATATGGCACTTTCAAAGCCGTACTGGCATAATATTAGAACATAGATCTAATATTATGCCAGTATTTCAGTGTCTGCGGACACTAAAATGTAAAATAAATAATTTCAGTGTCCACGGACACTGAGTAAAACTGGCAAACAGGAAAGCAATACAGGGGGTGTGTCACAGCTTCTGTGATACATCCCCTGTATTGCTAAAGTGCCGTACTGCACTTCGGCATTCTGCAGAAGCAGGAAATGTGTGCAAATGCACACTGTACCTTTCAACCATGCAGATTTTCACAGAATGTCCAGATCTACATACCTGTCAACCTCTTAATGCCAGAAATCTGGACAAAACTCGACAACATTGGGGGACAAATAAAGACATATTTTAAATATTGCCCTTATAAACTAAGGTGCTAGAGAGTAACAGGGTTCATTTTAACATTCTAAAGGATTTGAAGTCTGAAACTCACACGTTAAGTCATTATTTAGTGACTTCAATCCTGAGATCATCCTAGTGACTTGCCCTGAAAAAAGAGGAACAGGCCAAAAATATGAGCCAAAAATGTGGGCATTCTGTGAAGATCTGTACAGCTGAGATGTATGCAGATCTGTGTCCCAAATTCATAGTCCACAGTCCAGAACATGATGGTGATCTGGAAAATTAGTGGAAAAGCATTAACAGTGAAGTAAAAAATAATGAGAGACATTTGAGTTCCAGACATCATACCCTTTAGACAAGTCATGCAACACCAAAGCCTGTTAGTCCACCAACTTTTTAAATTTGTAAGAGCAATACACAGATAATGGTGCAGAAAGCAATGTGCAAACCCCTGCAGTAAATAAAAATAAAACACATATGTAATTATTTTTTTCTATCCACAATAAAATTTAAGCGTAGCTGAACAGGAGTACATGTCACATAGCTATGCTCATCCTAGCTTACACATCCCAATGAGCTAAATATAAATATACAGTCAAAGCAGTGTAAAGTAAAATAGTGTAGTGGTTAGAGCTTTTGCTTAGCAAGCAGGCATTTGTGGTTCAAGTCTCCATTCATTTTTATCTGTTAAAAAAGCATGAAAAGATATTTTATCAGTAGGTAGTGAATATATATATATATATATATATATATATATATATATATATATATATATATATATATATATATATATATGTTAACCAGAGTAGTGTAGCTGGTCCAAATTTGAGGTGTCAGTGTAGTATAGATAAAACCCCCATATAAACACAAGCATCCCATACAGCATAGCCACAGCAGAATGTATTGTAATGAAAGTACATAGGGGATGTAATGGAAGGTAAACATACATATCATAATATGTCATTTATGAGGAATCAACCCCACAATGCTGATAGTCTGCAAATGAAAAGCTGAACAATGCTAACTTGTGCTTAGCTATGCTTAGCCAGTATAAGCATTGCTGAAATGTAAATTCTAAGCAAGAATTAGCATAGCTAAGCAGATTTGTGCTCTGGTAAGCAGTGCTTAGAATCTACCCCTCTAAGCAGTGCTTATACCAGCTAAACGGGTTTGCCTAACACTTAGCTTAGCTCAGAATATTCAAAACCATCCATTCATGGCAAAGGGTGAGAAATTGGCAATATTTAAACCATGCAGCTGGGAATACAGCTCATAACCTGTTGTAGCTCCCTACTGTAGGCACAATGGCTGGTGTTGGAGAGGGTGTGTGCTTTCGAGCACAGTGCTGGGGCATACAGGAGTCGAAGGTCATAGTAGGACTCCTTGTTAAAAATCATGATGTGAGACTGCTGCAGGACCAGTACCAGGGCTCCCAATACAAAGTGGAGGCCTGGGAAAGTCTCACCCATGATCTCATCAGTGCCACTGGCATCCCTTGCACTGGTGAGCAGGTCTGGCACCACTATGCCGACTTGAAGCGGAGGAAGAGGGAGTACTTGGACCAGTGGGTCCAAGAAGCATGTCAGAAGAATGATGTCCCAGGCGTGTGTAAGTATTCATATCAATAACTGTTTACTAAAGTCCAGCCTGTGTATGTGATGGATAGCTCCAGCTGAGCGGGCTGTGAACCAGGAAGCACGTGCAAGCAGGTTGCAAAGGCTACTTCCCGAGGCTGGTGAGTTACAATCTAGCTTATAGTATTCATGCCAAATAAATATAAAGGAGTAGAATGTCACCTTGCAGTATTAAAAATGGGTATGGTTTGTACTGAATAAATCAGACAACATTACAGTAATAGTCTTATATAGGTTATATACAAATAAAAGTGTAACTGCCTGTCAATAAAATTCAAAACCCTGAAGTGGTTGTGTTTACTCTGGTATTGTATAAATTGAAATGTGTGCAGGTTATGCACAGCAACTATAGCTCTGAAAGCATTAAACAATCAAGTCTCATCTGACAAAGTTAGTGCCTCTGTAAGACATGGGGTCCATGTCAGAATGATGAAAGCTCAGTTAACCGACTACCACATCAACGAGACAACTTCATCAACAGGACAAATCCCCTACAGCAGTGAGTCAATGTATTACGGAGCGGAATACATTTCTGTTTCCATTATACACTCAAAAATCACATTAAAACATGTATAGCAGGGGGGCAAGCCCCCCCTGCAACCCCCATGTGGGAGGCTGCACCCCCCCCACACTCCCCATACTTAAATATGCCAACTCTGAGATCACACTACAGTGAGGGACTGGGACTAACTCCCAGTCTGCACTACTCACTATTGTTAGGGATTCATTCTGTAGGTGAAGTTGTCTCATTGATGTGGTTGTTGCTTAACTGAGCTTTCGTCCATCTGACATGGACCTAAGACATGAGATTAACTGATATGAAATGTTTCATGCACCAAGATCTGATATAATAGTAATGCTGTGTTGACCACTGTTTTCCACACTGTGCTATGTCATAAGGTACGTATAGGAATGTATGTATAGGAATGTCGTAATTACAAGGTCAGATTGTACAACCAAGAGAGAATTAGACAGAAAACATTCAAGAAAGAAATAGCAGTTTCTCAATTGCTTGTTCTGATAAAATGCAAGCTTGTTATATTTTTTGCACAAACAGGCACGGTTCGAATCCCAGGGTGCTAGTAAGCTATATGTATGATTTCACCTAGGATTTTGTGAATATGTGTAGAAACAGTCAGGTAGTGTTAACACAAATCTCCTCCACAGGTCTGCCAGCTAACAGAAGGTATAAAGTAGCTATAAGAAGGCTGTAGTTATACAGTGTCCCTCACCCACAGTCCAACCCCAAGGCTGCAAATAACGCAAGATATGTACATACACCAAGTGGTCTACTCCAAGAAATGTTGAGAAGTGTCATGCTGTCACAAATACTGGTCCCTGCTGCCAACAACCAGGGTGACTGATAGAAATCAAGGGAGAGTATGGCAGTAGCACACACACACACACACACACACACACACACACACACACACACACACACACACACACACACACACACACACACACACACACACAGTGTGTAGGAATGTATGTATAAGAATGTCATAATTACAAGGTCAGAAGGTCGGAAGTGGTTGTGTTTACTCCGGTATTGTATAAATTGAAATGTGTGCAGGTTGTGCAGAGCAACTATAGCTAGATAGTTAGTGCCTCTGTAAAACATGGGGTCCATGTCAGAATGAGGAAAGCTCAGTTAACCGATGACTACATCAATGAGACGACTTCACCAACAGGACGAATCCCCTACAACAGTGAGTCAATGTATTACGGAGCGGAATACATTGCTGTTTCCATAATACACTAGAAAACCACATTAAAACATGTATAGCAAGGGGGCAAGCCCCCCTGCACCCCCCCCCATGTGGGAGGCTGCACCCCCCATGTGTGTGTGTGTGTGTGTGTGTGTGTGTGTGTGTGTGTGTGTGTGTGTGTGTGTGTGTGTGTGTGTGTGTGTGTGTGCTACTGCCATACTCTCCCTTGATTTCTATCAGTCACCGAGGTTGTTGGCAGCAGGCACAGTATGAGTGCCCATATGTAACCCTGACTATGTGAATATGGGTAGAAACAGTCAGGTAGTGTTAATAGAACTCTCCTCCATATGTCTGCATGGTAAAAAAAAGGTATAAAGTAGCTATAAGAAAGCTGTAATTATACACTGTGTACAAACATACCACTGGACAACCCAAGGCCATAGGTTGTTGTAATAATACCTGTAGAGTAAATGATAAGAGCAATGATCATTAAAGCTGTGATCACTGCAAGAATCTACATTTGTTAATTGACATCTCTCTCTCTCCCCCACCTTATCTTCACCAATAATCTAAACATATAAATGAATGGGTATGTTTTTCACCAAACTTACCATTGGAACAAGTGTCCTATTATTCTAGAAATGTTGAAATCTTTTCCAATGAATGTTCTCAGTTCAAATTGTATCATTGGTGGCCTGTTGCTATCAATGTAACCTGCATGCTGGTGTAATGCCTACTGTGGTTCCATATATGCATGTGTTCTGTTTGCTATGCAGATGTTCAAAATCTGTTGTTTTGGGTTAATAATAATACTCATGCATGCTGTTATAACTAACCCTGGAATGTGTTTACCATTACTAACCAACATATGTTCTAAAACAGCAACACCATAGCACATCTGGGAAGCACAATCCCAGCAGATCTGTCTCTCCTGCCTCATCTGGCCAGCATGTCTGGGACCCACCCTGGGACCTCCTCTTCCACTGGTCCTGCACCACCTCTGGATGGACCACCTCAGGGGATGGGGCTCATCCCCCTGGGCACGGACTGGATCCTGTCACCCAAAGCCAGGTCCGGGGTCTGGTGCGTAGCGAGCTCCACAAAGAATTGGGAGGTCTGCTATGCCAGCTTGATGACCATGTGGCGCATTTAGAGGGTCAGCCTTCTCCTCCTGCTCAGCCCCCAGTGCAGCCACCTTTGGAGCCATGAAGGTGCAGTGATGACTGCCCATAGGTGTGGACCTCGGTCCTACCTTATCCATTTGGGGGCTCGTGTGCTTCTGATTACCAAACACTCCTCCCTGTCCAAGGTGTTTACCCCATGTGTCATATACTGCCCCTGTATGTTGTCTTGTCCATCCTCCTACCCAACTACTTCCCAGAATATACCTACTATCCTTCCCCAACATCCCACTCTCACTTTAGAAAAAAAAAGGGCAATCGGTTCCCAAAAAAATATCGCCCCATACATAGCTGTCTATTTTGCACATGTGTCTACTGGACACATGTAATCTGGTTTAATAGGCTTCACAACATATTATTGTTGTCCTCACTCCTCTCTCAGGCACTTGATTGTCCAAATCTACCTCCAAATTTAGTATATATGCACAGCTGTTGCTGTAGAAGAAATGGACAGTTATGGGCCTTCCCTACACCAATCCTGCACATCCCTAGCCATCTTTAATCCCTCTTTGTGATCCCTTTTTCACCACTTTTCTATCACCCCTTTTTTCTTTTCAAGAAATTATCTTGGGGGTAAGCCTGTATGTGTGGTGCTAAGTGATGCCTACACAGATTAAGCACTTTTAAGGCTAACTGTCTGTAAGCATATCTAACCAGAAGTTAGCATTGCTTACCACCATGCAAACCTGCTTATAACTGCTTAAAAGTGCCTTAATCACTCTGTTTCCAACAGCCTTTGTTCTGCCCAGCAACTTGCAAGTCTTGAACCCAGGACCCTGCACACCACAGCCACAGCAATTTTCCACTAAGCCATCTTACCTGTAGATATGTCTGATGTTTTTTCAAACATATCATTCAGTAGTGTCATTCAACAGTAGGGAAAAAGTTTGTTAAAATTAGACAAGTTTTCTACACACACACACACACACACACACACACACACACACACACACACACACACACACACACACACACACACACACACACACACACACACACACACACACACACACACATATATATATATATACACACACACACACACACACACATATATATATATATATATATATATATATATATATATATATATATAAATGTATATGTGTATTGAGATATATATATATATATATATATATATATATATATATATATATATATATATATATATATATATATATATAAACATTAATATGTAATATATGTAGAGATATACATATAAAATATACTCAAATATTTTATATATAAACTGGCTATCAGACAGATCCCATAAAGTAAGAGTAGCAGGATCTATGTCCGAATCCAGACCAGTAACGAGTGGTGTGCCTCAGGGCTTGTTCTAGGGCCCCTCCTGTTTGGCATATACTTCTCAGAAGTATAGGAAAGCATGGAAGGGCTGTGGCTGACTACGTTTGCGGATGACTGCAAACTGGGTGCTAAT
>NC_056730.1:161746358-161763858 GCF_019279795.1 Protopterus annectens | reverse complement strand
TGTGGTCTACATGAACTACAGAGTGACAGACACCTCACCTGTGTGCCCTGTTCAAGCACAGCCTTACCTTAGGCTTTGTCCCTGCTGAATTGTGCACTGCTAAAGTCACCGCAAAGGAGGTGCAACTACAGACCCTGGGAACTACAGTCCCAATTACCTGACAAGTCTGTTATGCAAAGCTATGGAATGCATCATCATGCACCTAATAAACAGGGATATGGGAATCTGCAGAGTCAGGATCCCACACAGTTTACTTTTGTGAAGGGTAGGTCATACCTGCCCAATTAACCGGGTCAACTTCTTGGAGTCAGTCATCTGAGCTGTGGATGAAGTCAAGGTGGCACATACAGCCTACTCTGATCTGGCCAAAGCCTTTGATAACATTCCCACTCAGGAATCATGCAAAAACTTACTAAGCTAGGCATCAACCTCTATATCACTAGATGGGTTGCAAACTGGGTCACAGATAGGACTCACAGTGTGGAAATAGCTGACTCCAAATCAGACTGCTGATCAGTCATAAGTGGAGTCCCACAGGGTTCTGTTCTGGATCCTCTCATGTTTGGTATCAACTTATCTGAAGTCCATGCCAATATGAAGGGACTCTGGCTGACAAAGTTTGCAGACAACTGCAAGTTGTGAGCTATTATTAACTAGCCAAGTGATGTTGTCATTCTACTGAAAGGCCTTACTGAGACCAATGACTGGTACCAGAGCCATGGCCTTAAGCTCAGTGTCAGAAAATGTGTTGTCATCCACTTTGGGGAAAACCCTGTTCCCATGAATTACCACATCAATGGTAGTCCCCTGAACAAAGAAGGCATTATAAATGATCTGGGTACACAGGTTGACAGCAATGTCACTTTTGACCACCACATTGCCACTGTGGTCAGAAAGTCTTTCTATGTAGCACATCTCAGTACCAACACATTAGCACCCAGGAAGGAAGAGGTCATTGCCCCCCTGTACTCTTCTTGACAGAGTGACACAGTTTGTTTCAGCATGCATATTCTGATGGATGTGAGGTAGGTTAATGAAATGTATGTCCTTATTTTCTGACAACAATCATATCACCACAGTGATTTACCAGAAAAATGAGAATAATTTGTAAAACAGACCAGAAATATGAGCAATAAACCTGGACATCCTGAAACAATCCAGCCAGTTGACATGTATGCTCAGAACCCTTTACTGCAATGAATTTGGGCCAAGGCTGACAAAGTGGTGGGTGGAAGCCATAAAAATGGAGATGCATCTGAAGTACTGGTGTAGATAAGCTAACACAGTTGTTCTAACATATATTTAGTGAAATAGCACAAGTAATTGAAATATGAAATCTGCTATCGGTAATTAATTACACATGTATTTGCAAATATATCAGGCACTACAGGGATGTAACAACACTGACAAACAGACACCATGTGAAAGTGCATAGGCACAATCAATATCACCACAGTCACAGTCACATACTGGTAAGTCAGTTGAACAGTAGAGTATATGGACTGTATGAAGAAATACATCATTGTCTGCCACTCACACACTAGCCCTACATATACAGTCCCAATTTTAGTGTAGTGTGAATCCTGACATTGGTACAGGACATGTCTCAGTCTGCCCCTACAAACACATACAGCCAATAGATCAGCAGAAACTGGAGCAGCATGCACAGTCAGATAAAGAAAGAGCCATAACACTTACATCAACCCTCTCCATACACAGCCCAAATATCATGTACACATGACACGTGTACACAATTCTGAAAGTCTGTTTACAATGGCCAGACATATACAGGCCTCTCACATGTGCAGTTCACCTCAGAATATACAGGCTCAGGACTAATATCTATGGCCTCTTCCCTGATATGTCTGTGGGTCTACTACATCACTGGGATGGTAGCAGGAATGAAGGCAAGAAATAATGATACTAAATACATCTGAGCCTCATTGACATCTGGACAAAAAGCCTGACATCATTTGGGGACATAGGCACAAACACAGGAGTAGATTGGACATATTCCTGTCATACATTGAGACAGTTACAGATGTTACTGGGTTTGTTGTAACATATCCTTTATGAGGAATATGAAGTCAGTAATACCAATAGATGTATTTACTGACTGCATTACCCAGAGTCCACAACTGATTTACCAAGGACACCAACTGTCTGGGGCAGAAGAAATATAACAGACAAACATGTGGCTAGTCTGTGGACAGCGTGTCAGTGGAGAGGTATATCAGAGGTATATCACTGTCAGTCGTGATGTCACTCATTAAATGCATGTCCATAGAAACCCTATCAATCTATCAATCCACCATGTGTATAACAACACTGATGACATAGATTCTGTTCACAAATCTGGGGATATGTCCCCCATGTTGTTTTTTCTGTTTCCACATGTCCTGTGACATATTGCCACCTACTGTATGTGAATCTCTAGCCCACAACCTCTGTAATGTCCCTCACACAAGCAAGGAAAAAGGGCAAGGCCCACATTAAGGAATGTTACTTATGTTGGTACTAGCAGCAGTGTCCAGGCCCACAGCACAATACTATGTGGGCACCTACATAGTGATATGGCCTTAGCAAATATCTGACATCTGCATGTCTGTACAGAGGACAGTCAGAAAGTAGATAGCCAACAGGTTATGCATTTGGATGAATGTTTTGAAAGATAGAAGTCTGAAACTGAAACGTATGCCATTACTACATGACAGCAGTCCTCAATGACATGTCCAAAAAACATCGTAGTCTAAGTTAATATCATAATACCATATCAATATCCAAAAGGAGATACATAAAAACATACAGCTCAAACACCAAGAACAAGATAGTCAGTACTCAGAGTCCCAGCTTTGCATGCAGGGGTGTATGGTTCAAGTACTATACTCTGCAGCCTACTTTCACTTGGAAAAGCACTGTTAAAAGTACTAACTTAATAATACAATATGTGTTAAACTATTTTTTGTCAACCAGTGCACTGTAGCTGGTGTAACATGCAAGTGTGACTACATATGACCTTGGATACTGCAATGTGTAAAACAAATACAAAGAAAAAAGATTTTGGTACTACCCATGTATACCCAGGTGTCTCATAACAGTATAGTCACACCACTTGCTACTGTAATGACAGCACATAGAAGCATGTTATCTACAGGAAATTAAATACACTTATTAAAGATGTTATTACCCTGCTATTTTATCAGACTGGAATGTGATCAATGGTTACCAAGGCTGAACTATGCTTAGCAGGTATAAGCATTGCTTAAATGTAAATGCACACTGGAAAGCAAAGCCTACATGGTGTAAGTGCCTATTTGTTTAACCCTATGTTAGCACTGCTTACCATTGAGCAAATCACCCAAACAAGCTTAAAGCTTTTTAAAACTGCCTTAATCACAATGTATCCAACATTCCTTGTTCTGCCTAGCAACAAGCTAAACAGCCCTTGTAGGTCTTGAACCTAAACACCTGCACACCATAGTCAAAGCCATTTATCAGTAAGCCATCTCAGTTGTATGGTTTTAGGATGTTGTCTCAAACATACCTGACTTTACAGACAGTTTACAATAGGGAAGAAGAATTAAGAAGGATTGTTATCTACAAATATATATATCTGAAAAGAAACATATACATAGAGAAAGCGATAGATATGTATGGAGATACATATATGTGTATAACAGTTTATAGATATATAACCAATAAATACTGAGGTGTATATATATATATATATATATATATATATATATATATATATATATATATATATATATATACACAAAATATACATATATATATATATATATATATATATATATATATATATATATATATATATATACACACACACACACACACACACACACACACACACACACACACACACACACACATATATATATATATATATATATATATATATATATATAGAGAAAGAAGAGAGAGAGAGAGAGAGAGAGATGCATACATGTCTCAAAATGTCCATACAAACATATGCTGCTGGTAGACCACTCATAACTGGGTCAACATGCACAGTTGGATACAAAAGGGCCCATGAAACTCATACCCCCCAGACTCCAAACAAATAAGTGAACAGTACACTGCTACAAAATCATGACTGACCATACACAATGGCCAGACATACAACTTCTTAGCAAAACAAGAAAAATAAATCCAAGGCGGGAAGCTAAACCAAAGGTGAACTAATACCCTTTTATAAGCCGGTATTAGATAATCATGAAATTAAAATTGTCTCAGGAAAAACCTGCTCATCCAGAATATCTGTTTTATCCAGTTCCTCGAATAGAGACCACTGTTCTGGAACTCCAAGCGTCTTTCCCACCAACTCAAAAATGTATTCCAATGTATGGCTTTAAGAATTGTGCTCAAGTGAAATGCAGCAAAGTTGGATATAAAGTTTCTCTTTTTTTGCTTTACTTCTCAGGGGAGATGTGTGAACTCCTTGTGTTTGTACAGAAGCCTTTCTTAGCAAAACAACTAAAATAACTGAACATTGCAAAGAGAAATACAACTAGCCAGTTATCTACACATGTTTATTATACTCTGATGTCTTGGCCAAAGCCTTCAATTAGTAGAAAATTACAAGAAATACTTGCCTTAATCACAAGAAGCAATTAACACTAAATTACATAATTAAATACACAGCCTCCAATTACACTCCTCATTTAACCCTCTAAGGGATAAAGTATCAGATGTAATATTAATACATTGAGTCTGTACATAACAATTGTCTTTTTATGAATGTTTAATCAAACTAAGGAACAGACTTTTCCAAAACAGTACCTTGGACCCACCTACTGTCCCCATGGTAATATTTATTCAAATGTATGTCTATAGAACTGTTATCTTTCTTATCAGTAATATGTCTCACCTGTTCTAACAGCCTAGTTTTAAAACACATGTTACTCTACCCCACATACAATATGTTACTAGGACATCTAAGAGCATTCTCTATACACCAACCTCTTGACTATACAAACTTCAACATGTTTTCCAGCCTTACCCCTCAACAGGAATGACAGCACTAAATAATGATAGACCATTATACAACATCCTACTGTATGGAATCTCGATAAGGCCTGACATAGTTGGTGGACAGAGGCCCAAATACATGGCCATACTTGAAATATTGCTGTTATACACTGAGAAAGTTTCTGGTGTTACAGGATTTGTTGTAACATATCTTTTCTGAGGGTTATAAAGTAAGAAAAGCAAATGGATGTTTTTATTTACAGACTGCAATCACCAGAGTATGCTACTGATTTGCCAAGGACAACACCTGTCTGGGGAACAGACCAAACATAACAGGCTAACCTGTGACCATTATGTGGATAGCCCTACAGTTGAGAGGTATGCAGAGACAGAACTTTGTCAGACTGAAACCCATGCAGAAGTAGCATGTTTAGACAAACCCTGTTAAACTAGCAGTATTCCAAGCATATAACAGCAATACTCACATTCTGCCCCCTACGTCTTGAACCTTTTCCACTATTTAGTTGGCTTATCTCCACAAGCCAACGCCTACATGGAGTACTCAATTATAAGAGTGTGTTGCCATGACATTGGCTATTGGAAGAACTACACAGCTGATCTGCATGCAATTAGCAAGTGGGGAACATCAATAGGTGCACAGGTCATCATCTGGTCATGAGCATCACCTACAAAAGCCATGTTGCCACCTATTCAAACCAGCTCTATCCCTGTAGTGCACATAGAGACATAGAGAGAGAGAGAGAGAGAGAAAAGAAATAAAACATAAACTGGGAAAGAGAAGAAAAAAATGTAAGTGGAACATGTAAGCATGTAATTGAATGTAGTACTTAGTCTGTAATAATTGGAAATTTGATTTGGAAGAATATATACCCCAACAAGACTTGCTGAACTAATGTCCTGCTGAACAGTTGCTATGGCCATAGCATCTGGTCCTGTCTGCAGTGGGAGAGATCACAGCCATAACTCTCAACTGTACAGATCTTCACAGAATGTCCATATTTTCACATCATAGATTTTTGTCTGTTCCTCCTGAAATCTGTACTTTTCTGGCAAATAGCTGAGGATTGAAGTCATCAAGTAGTGACAAACACTTGAGTTTAAGTCTTCACATCCTTAAGAATATTCACGGTAATGCAAAATGTATTATTCTACAAACTTCCTAAGTTTGTAACAGAAAATCTGTCCCTATTTATTCCCCCATCATTTTAGGCTTTGTCCAGATGTGATGCTCTAAGAGGTTGCAAGGTAGGATCACAGCTCAGCAGCCTTACTCACCCTGGGAAAGGACAGCTCACATATGACAACTGCTGGGGTGTCTGTCAAACAGTTGTGACTGTGTCACTGTTAGGCCAGTTAATGTGATGGTGTCCATATCTATATGTTACCTGTGAATATGAGTATGATACATGTTTGTCTTGTAAATCTAAGAGACCTATATAGGGCATGTGCATAGTAAAGTACTATTGCAGAGATGTGCCTTGAACTGCATGTGATATTTTGAATTAATAACATTCAACTGTAAAGTGTTCTGCTGGACAATAAGCACATCTGTGACTGATATCTGTAGTTACATACACATATACCTGTGTTATGTCAGCCAAACCATTGGCAAGTCTGTGAACAATGACAAAGTAACATAATAGCCTACTTATGACTGTTGGACATCTTCCAGGTTATCATAGTGATGTCAAAGCCTGCTGTGCAATCAACTTACTAATGTATGGTGCAGCTGTATTAATACCGTATCAATACTGATGTCCCTTTGTCACCCATTTATGTGTGCCATTGTCCAGATGTCCTGCTATAACAGGTTGAGAAGTATGATTGAGCAGCAAGACTATAAATACAGTGTGCCATACTAACATAGTACAGAAATGTATACCAGGTATCCCCTGAGCACATGCATGTATGCGTATGTTCAGCTGGAAGGCACAAAACTAACATGGGTTTCAATCAGTCAGGTACATAGGTTGTGCATGTTGCACATGTATGTAATATCAGTGTTGGTGTATACAGCAGACAAAAATGTGTAACAGCTACTGGTTGTTGCATTGCCCTGACACTGACATAGGTACTAGAGTAGGCATGATTATCAGGTAGTAATCAGGGAAGTGTCAACTGTGTTATGACCCTCTGTCCTTGCTTACCACTAACAGCTATATCAGCACCTATACACAGTGGATATCACAAGTGTACACACCCCTGTTGGAATGCTAGGTTTGTGTCCGGTATGACGTGAGACCACAGAAAATAATTTCAAAATGTTTCTCATCTTGAATGTGACCCCTAATCTGTACAATTCCACTGAAAAACAAACAAAGGTGTTTCTAGGAAGGTGAGCAACTATTGTCAAGTGAAGATGTGCCATGATGTTAGAGTCTAAACCAATATGAATGAATGTTGTAACCATCTCAAGAGGTGCATACACAACATATCAGTTTAAGGATGTGCACACTCATTCAACTGGCTTATTGTACTGATTATTATTTCCATATGTTTTCACAGAGCATATTGTTATGTTTTCAATTGAATTGTACAGGCTATAGGTCACATTGAAGGTGGGAATTGTTTTGAAATGAGTTATTGTGGTGTCATGTTTCAATTGCACAATTACCTGGCATTGTAACAGGGGTGTGTACACTTTATATCCACTGTAGCTATGTGAACTCAGCAGTACCTGACCTGTATAACCAGCCTCAACCAAGGTAGAGTAATCCCCTTTGGTGGACAGCAGCAATAAACAGACCACATAATAGGTTGCTATATTGGCTGCATAGGGTCACATAGGTGCAGGCAAGAACTTGGAAGCAAGTCCACCTCTATCTGACAAAGCATGTTAAGTTCACAGGTGACTTCCTGTAAGGCTGATTCTGACTACAAACAGATATATCCACACCACCAAGGACAATTGCAACAGTGTCTTCACATATGTTGTCAGTCTCAGTGGCAACAACACAATTCACACTGTACTGGGGGTAAAGCACACCTCATACACACATGCCATGGATATAGGTAACCTGCATCAGATAGGTTAGGTGGTAATATTGTCACCTTGTCCACCTCAGTTGTATGGGGGATATGCACATCAACCACACTTTTCCCCTCAGCAATGGTTTGCATGTACATATTGCCTACTGATGGCAACAGCAGCAACTCTCCATTGGGCATAATAACATCACTGTCTGCCTCCTACATGAACTCAACCATGTGCACACAGCTCCATCATACACCACCATTAAACACAGACCTGCCACCACCCACACACCATCCACATAGAAGATGGCCACTGTCATCCCTCTACACATAAATTAATAGAAAATGGACAATTATGCAATTAAGAGTACAACATTGGGGGGAATAAGATAGCTCAGGGCCAGGACTGTAATGCTAGCTGCTGTAGCCATGATAAATTGGAGGGTTATGGTGTAGTTTAGATTATTTTCAAGTAATATCCACTATTGATGTACAATTTGACAACCGTATGAGGTCCTGTAACCTTTTTTCCTGTCTGTGTCTTCCAGGTAACATGGAGAAGCCTTGCCTACTGGCATTCTCTGTTGGGGAAACTGACATCATCACCCAATATGTGGTCGAACATTATGCCCTGTTATTTGGACGGACAGTACAAGATGTGTAGGAGAGGACCACCCTGTGGAATGATCTGGTCCTCAGGGTAAATGATGCCAGCCTGCATAGCAAAACTTATGAGCAGGTGGCATCAGGCCACTGACCTCATCCACCATGCCCATCAATGGGCTGCTGCTGTAGCGAGAGACCAACTAACCACAGGTGGGTCCCAGCCATCCAGCCCCCACTGACACCCACCAAGGAGCTCCTTGCAAACCTTGGGGCACCCACCCAATGCACAAGCCATGAAGCTGAGGAAATTATTTTGGAGGTGGGTTGCACCCACAGACTGGATGAGGAGCGTGCAGGTAAGGCCCCAGTGCACATTACTAGAACACTGTTGGTTATCCATTTCTATCTGCATACTATCTACATGCATATGTCAGATGAGATAGTAGGTCTTGCTGGTGTTTAATAATGCACAGATGTGTACATCTATGGTGATGGCCAGCATATTTTGTAGTATTGGGGTTGTACTGTTAATCTGCTGAAATGCTGCTTCCACCCTGTACCAAGGCCACATCAGTGGCTACTGACATTACCTCTCTACCACAACTATTTAGGTCCCTCTGGCAAAGAACTAGGACGGCAGCATGTAGCTGGTGAGTATGGATTTGTTTTGTTGAGGTTTTCCGATACACTGGCCATGTTTAGCCCATGCTATTTGCCTTGCACACATTTATTACACCTACCCATAATGCATGATGTACATGTTCAGTTTTGTTGGTGTTAATTGCACTGCATCACAGTGGTCACCATTGGTTCATATCTGAGGGGTTTGTAAGATTACTGCAGTATACATCACAACCTGTCAGTGCAAAATGTGTGGACAGAGACAAACAAAACGGTGGGACAAATGAGCTAAAGTAGGGACATGTATGAAACATTACCCTTATACACACCTATTAAGATGGCAACTGTTCCTGATATATACAATGACAGATGACAATAATACATTCCACACCTATTACAACCTGTAATGTGACCCTAATATTAACAATTAATGTGTAAGATAGCATTATATTTTAGTGCAACAAATATGGGGTATAAACACCTTACAAAACATATGTAAGGTGTGTATGTGCATATGTGTGCACACACTCAAAATAACATATTGTGGTGGCAGCTTGTGATGTACTGACAGCATTCACTCTACTTGACTACACACCTGCCATCAAGTACAGGGCCTCAATGTCACACCAAGTAATGGTATGCTGTCCAAGAAGTATGTTCATGACATTTCCTCAGTTGCCTGCAACATAAGCAGCCATGGCTTGCACACATCTTACAAAGCATCAATGGGACCCCATATCTGAAATGTAGCAGTCAGGAGTAGGGAAAAAACAATATCTCACCATTGCATATGCCATGGAAAAAGTGCAGACAGTGATCTAGAGGTGTATTACATATGGGACAACAGTGATGTTGAAAAGAACCAGATACCCATCCAAAACAGATACCAAATATGTAGAAAACTGGTCAGGGAGGCTGCCAGGAGACATGCAGCAACACTGAGGGAGTTGCAGGAATGTCTAGCAAGTATTGCCTATGTAGTACTGGTGGCAACAATAGACTGGATTCTGCATAAGTGTGGTGTATGGGGTAGGGTATGTAGATGGAAGATTTTTCCCCACAAGAAACACCATCCAGGGCTGTGTACAGGTAGCAAAACCATAACAGCAAGTCTCCCAAAGGCATGTGTTGCAATGTGCAATGGTGTCATGACACCAAGGTTCAAACTTACAGACAATATTTATAGAGATATGTGTGGTGCACAAGCAACACCTCACTTCACCTCAGGGCCATCATCCCCAACTTGAAGCTAGCTGGTGCCAGTGTACATCCTAAGGGTAGCTGTTCATTAGCTGGAACCAGGCCTGTAGACATAGTGGAGGGGATTTTGAACACTGCAAAATAACACTCACATGTGGCCCACAGTGTCAAGCATCTGCAATAAGGCTGACGGTGGGAACGGGTTTCAGCTTCAAACACAACAGTGAACTAAAGCATACATCCAAAGCTAGCTAAGAATGGATGTATCTGAACACATTCAAGGTTATGAACTGGGCCAGACATAACCCAGACTCAACAGCAATAGTAAAACCCCTGTGTGACCTCCAAGGGCTATGCACATGAACTGGCCTTGCAATCTTGCAGAGTCGGGGGACCTTTGCAGGGAAGACAGACCAAATAATGCATAGTCAAGATGTGTCATGCTAGGATACCCCTTACCAGGAACAGTGACTACTGTAGTTCACTTAACAGGTGCTTCAACAAACCATTGGTTTAAGGGTGTTCACACTTTTGCAACCCCCATATTATATGGATCTCATTCGGTATCTTCATGACTAACACATTTTTTGATTCTTGATTGGATTGCACAGGTCATATGTCACATATCAGGTGTGTGCAATGTTTTCAAATGCAGTACTGTGGCCCATTTGATATCGTAGAAGAGGCTGGCATGTTAATAGGTGTGTGTACTCTCCTCATATCCACATTAAGCTTTGAAGGTCATTGGTGTAACTGGAATTTATTACACATACATGCACTGCTGATGATGAGATCTGCAAATCAAATGTCAGCCATTAATTAGTGATATCAGTCCTCATATCATCCCAGTTATGTGTCAGACAAACACATAGGGGTTGTGAGGAACAGAGCAAGCATAACTGCTAGACATATACACATTCAGCAATAATTTGTACAGTTGTGAGGTATGGTCTACAGTAGATGCCAGTGTGCTATACAGGTGCACAGCAATAATGTGTACATGGGTGCGGTGTGTTCCAGGGGAAGGGACATCACTTACTAACATAACTCATGCATCCCAGAGATGTATATTGTTAGTAACAGGGATTAAGAATGGCTGCAATGCATGATGTTGAGTGCCATGTGTCATGCATGTCAACTGTTGGGTAATGTGAAGTCTGTATAATCTCTTTGTGCCACATCACCTGTAAGTGTGTGTGTGTGTGTGTGTGTGTGTGTGTGTGTGTGTGTGTGTGTGTGTGTGTGTGTGTGTGTGTGTGGAAGTAAACCATAATTTACAGGTATTAATTTACATATATTGTCTTCCCCCCACAGGTGGTGATGTGGGTTGGGGTCCCTCCCGTGGGGAAACTGATGTCACCATCTCTGCAGACATTGACAATGATAATAGGCATAGTGAGGCACAGGCAGGATTGTCAGGGGCCGAATCTGTGCCATTGCTTGGCATCCCACTTTTTTCCACCCCATTCCCCGCACACAGTCAAAATGCTCACACATACCGCATCACCAGTGGCCATAGATAAGGGACAGTTGGTGGGTGATGGCATGGGATGGGAAAGTGTGGTGACTATGGAAAGTGTGTCTGTAAACACCAGCCATAGCTGGATAACAGTCAAGGTCCCCCAAAGGCGGATGGACAGGGGTGCTCATAGGAGGACTGCTGCCCATCAGGCCCCTGCCATAAGTGCCCCTGTCACCAGACACATGTTTTGGACCATCATGGAGGCCCAGGCATATATGGAATGTTGCACCAGAGATGGTCTGAGGCTCCAGAGGGCTACTCAACCTGCTGTACGTGACAACATTCATGCTCTTGCAGATGCCCATCGTTATTATGCAGAGATCATGGATAGATGATTGGGTGAGATGGTGGCAATCATCAACCATGGGATGTCTGTACTAAAGCATGTGGTGGGAGTAGGGCATTGGCCACATGGATGCAAGGCAGCACCATGAACAGCTGAAGGTCTACAGGGCTGTGCAACAACTCACTCTCGCTCCCATAGTGGCAGTACCAGCAGCTCCACTACAGGGGGGATGCTGTCCACACCACAATGCAGCAGGCCATGGGCACGTTGTTCTGGCCAGTCTCAACAGGAATACAGATCCAGCAGACAATTGTCATCATCGGGGAGAGTACCATATCTGGCCTTCTGCCTGGTGATGCCCATGCAACCCCTGGTAGGCCCAGTTCCCATGTCCGTGGTCAGACACAGTAAACTGTACACCCTGCCATGTACAGTCCACAGCTGTCCAACATACCCCTGTATAGGGCAGCCACATGGCAGAACTCTGTACACACACACACACACACACACACACACACACACACACACACACACACACACACACACACAAAACCATCATAGCTAGGGCACCTCCATACATACACACACCACCTCTGCATGGCCCATTTAATAAACAACCCCCTAATTCACACATATGATGTCAACCAAATGGCTCAGACTAGGCCTCTGGCAAACCCACACCACACCCTGTGCATATGATGATACCTATACCACATCCCTGTTATTCATACAATCGGTGCAGGCGCATGCTAATATTTTTCTGATGCACAGGGTGAATGTACTACATTTTAGCAATGTAATGCTGTTTAAAGTGTTAGCTGGTATGTTAAATGCTTACACGTCAGGGTGTGTAGCTGTCCAGCCATGATGCATTATTGCTATTATTAACACTGACCGAATGTGGTCTCCATAATGTATTCTATTTTTGTTCTAGGTGTCTATGTGTCAGGAGGATATTGGCCTGCTGTCCTTTCCTACAAGGGGTGTGGCAGTATGGTAACACATTGACTGTGTCATATCCAGGGTACAGCTGAACACGAGTAACAGGTCTGTATAACAGTTATTGCATGTGCCACATGGCTGATAGATCTGAGGGGTATATACAGGTAAGTGCATGGTGACTGATGTAAGTGGAGCTTGTACAGTGGACAATGGTAAGTGTACTGGGTGGCACACACCAAAGGTTTGTGAATAACACACACACAGAGGCTTTTGTGTTGATGCAACACACAGAGTGCTGTTCACTGGGATGTACTTCACTTTGCAGAGAACTCACTTTTACAAATATAATTCCACCAAGACAAAATTGTTAAAAACCTCATATCACTAAATAATCAGTCCGCCAAATTTCATTTCACTGAAAATAGTAGTGGCAGGGTATATGTCCTGTTCCCCACTGTAGTACAATCCTGGAGTTGGTATAAATAGTTGTGGTGGTGTTGGGGGCACAGTCCCCCACATTGGAGGGTGTGGGGTGGCATAGACCCACACCTAGTTAGATTAACAACTACTTATCCTTTTAACATAGACTCAATAGTATAACAGCACACTACACATGGGGATATGCACAACACTACCCCCCAATGTGGGGGATGTACCCACAATGACCACTGCCAACTATTTATGCTAACTCCAGTATTGCTGTACATCTGTTCATTGGGGAAAAGGGCAGTTACACTGCCACTATTAGATTTGGTGAAATTAAATTCCACAAGATGATTCATTTGTAATTTTAGCTTTTGCCAATTTGGTCTCAGTCAAATGAACACCTGGGAAATGTTTTTTTCTGCAAACTAAAGAAGACCCTTTATATAAACACACACACACACACACACACACACACACACACACACACACACACACACACACACACACACACACACACACACACACACACACTTGCCAAAACTGAGATTAGAACCCCTACCTATGTAGTTATTGCTACTAACGTGTTCTGCCTTAATTGCACACACTACAGAGCTTGTAGAGTGAGGTGTGTTCTAAGGTTCCTGTAAAATGAAAAAAGTGAACAACATCACCAGGCCTTGTACAGTATAGCAATGGTGAATGTACTGGGTGTGAATGGACACAACATACTATAACATACTGGCATATACACATTGACAAACACATGCAGTCATACACACATTTGACACACCTGGGTTTAGCAGCCCTGACTATCATGTCAGTCAAGGCATACTGTTACATAGTTCATGCACACAGCACAGGCCTTATTGGGAGGAAGATTGTTGTCAGATAATTGTGAGGTTGATGGAGATGGCAGACCACATACAGTGGACCTTGGGACATGTAGTGGGAGGCACCCTCCAAGTGGACATAGTACTTACTCAAACACAGGACACTGTACAGACACACAAATGTTCACAGATTTGGGCTTCCTCAAATTAGACCCCTGGCTATGTAGTTGTTGCTACTATGGTGACAGGCATTTACTGCATGCAACACAGACTGTTAAGTGATGACTGTTCCATGGCTCCTGTACTGTGGCCAACATCACCAGACCTTATACAGTATGGCAATGTGCGAGTGTGTGTGGAGACTAAGCCCTCAAAATACTGCCTTAATCACTCTGTATCCAACAGTCCTTGTTCTGCTTAGCAACAAAATAAATAGCCCTTGCAGGTCATTAACCCAGGACCCTGCACACCATGATCAAAGCAATTAACCGGCAAGCCATCTCAGATGTATGGATTTAGGATGTTTTCTCAAACATACCCTACTTTACAGCCAGTTTACAATAGTGAAGAGACACTGTGCAATTAGGAATGATTGGTATCTACAAATATATATATATATATATATATATATATATATATATATATATATATATATCTGAAAAGAAACATATGCATAGAGAGAGAGATAGATATGTATGGAGATACATATATGAGTATAACAATATATAGATACAAATATATATATATATATATATATATATATATATATATATATATATATATATATATATATATATATATATATATATATATATATATATATATATATATATATATATATATATATATATACATATATATGCCTATATGTCTCAGAATATATCTGCATATATGTCTCAAAATGCCCATACAAACTTATACTGCTGATAGACCACACATAACTGGGCCAGCATGCACAGTTGGATACAAATTGACCCATGACACTCACATCTACCCCCCCACAGTCCAAATAAATAAGTGAACAGTACACTGCTGCAAAATCATGATAGGCCATACACAATGGCCAGACATACAACATCCTCTTAGCAAAACAACTAAAATGACTGAATATGACAAAGAGAAATACAACCATCCAATAATTCACAAACTGTCATGCAACTCTTCGTATGCCTCATCCTTAGCTTTTGTCACATCTTTCTTTGCCATGCACCTCCTCCTCTCACACTCCTGTCTACTTTCCTCATCTCTGACAGTCTCACTCCTTCTTCCCTATCCTCTTTCATTGTATACTGTCTTGTACTTCCTCAGTCCACCACTGGGTCTTCTTCTACTAATTCCTCCATCCCCATGTCACACCAAGCACATTTCTAGCCATCTCCCTTAGTAGCTCTGTTGTACTTCACCAGATATGTAGTAAACTGACAGTGCCACCCAGTGTCTGTCTTAATCCTTCCTTGAACTCCACCTTACAATCACCCTTTTCCAATTCACACTGTGTGATCCTCGCTGCTGAACTCACACTGCCCCTCTTCTTGATCACCAACAACAGCCTGCAGACCAACATTCTATGCTGTCTAAATACACTTTCCTCTTCACCACTTTACACTCTCCAGTCTCCTGCAAACCTCACCAGGTTATTGTATCAATAAGTGTGGCACACCTGGGAACCATCAGCAATACTCGTTCATCACGGACGTAGTCCCAGTACTTACTAGTTATGGCCACCCCTCCTGGCATGATTGAAGGGCAGTTTTCTGTGCTTTCACCCATTAACTTGGTGCACTTGCCCATTCTGATGCACTGCTGCAACTGCCTCATGTACACAGACAACCCTCCCCTCTAAACTCCAAACACTCAGACCTGTGAGAGTTACCCGTATATCATCCAATGTGGACATATGCACTCTCCAGCAAAGACTGGACTAGCAGGTCAAGAGGATAAGATCAACACCTGCACCACAACATATGGAACACATAGCTCACCATGACACCCACTTTGACAGCCATGATATAGAGTGAAAGCCACCCTCCCACCTTCACAGAGGCACTCAATGGACATTTACCCAAACAGCACAGACCAGCAAGACAGACACCACCTCAGACACCACAACATGGCACATGCCAAGGGACACATATTTAACCTACACTGTGTGCCCCTCATCCTAAGCTCCTAAGGTTAACTACCTTGCACAATACAGTGATCATGGGTAACTCACTATTGAGGAACACACATATCCCACTCACTAAGTTGAATATGGAGCAGGTAACAGCCAAATATCTATCACATGCCAGCATTCAACACATGACACAGCCAGTCATGTCTCTCCACAACAACTATGAGTATCACTCTGCATCCATGTGGGTGTAAATGACTTGGGACAAACCTCCCTGGACTACATGACAAGAGACATGGTTGAACTCTCTGATCATGTGGTCCAGACAGGTGTGACAGTAGCCCTGAGCAGTATACTGCCATTACCCAGAATGATGCTGTGGTACTATCAACAGATGATTGATTGCAACATCGGCTTATGTGCTTTGTATCATTTTCAGGGGATCCAGTATCTCTCTGCTTGGGATGACATGATTGACAGAACTCAATGACTTGCCACAGATGTCCTACATGTGTCAGAGCTGGGTTTTCATGTACTGGCTAAGTGTCTTGCCACCCCTATAATGCCTTATTAGACGGTCTCTCTTATGTAATTACCACCATAACAGCTAGATGTATACAATCTGAGAGTCATGCTGCTCAACAGTAGGCATCTGTCAGGATGCAGTCACTCATAGCACTTGGCGTGGAGGACATTAACATTTCTGCTGTAATGGAGAGGTGGCTCACAGCAGCATTCAGCAGCTCTGCAGTATCAGGCTATAACACATTCCACAGCTGTCAGCCCCCAAATATGGACCATACTACACCTCCACAGGTGTGTTGTCTCCATATTCATTATGGATAGAACACCTCCAGACTAGTATCCCAGCATAATGCATTGGATATAATTCTGGTACAACTGCCTTGGGGTAATAGTGCAATCCAGACCATAGCCTGCTATGGGTCCACATCTATGTCCCTAGACTGTCA
>NC_056730.1:161713858-161741358 GCF_019279795.1 Protopterus annectens | reverse complement strand
ACCATCACATATTCCATGCTATTACAAATCATTCCATCAGCTTTATAACATTATTAGAGCAGTATTTCACAGGTATCCTTCTCTTTGAACCTTCATCACCCCATTATTCATGGCTTTGTCCCGATTTCTAGCTCCTTGAGGCTGGCAGGTTTGCCCCTTGTAGTTGTAAACAATAAGGCACTAAGGTAACAACAGGTGAAATCACAAAACCTTTATTGTCCAAAAGTAAATTAAGAATCATGAATCATGAATATAGCAACTTCATGATTCTTAATTTACTTTTGGACAATAAAGGTTTTGTGATTTCACCTGTTATGTTACCTTAGTGCCTTCTTGTTTACCAGTATTTTACAATTTTGGAGTTGCTTGCCCCTAGTAGTTGTCAGCATAGCCTTTTTTTGCATTTTGTGGTCTGTGTTATGTTGGTGTTATGGACCCTATGACACTCTCTAAATGGCACTGTGATGGGGCATAGGCATTTGCCAGTTTTCTGTAGGCCAGGAGTGACAGTTGCAGGCCATCTGTAGCAGGGTAGTGCATTCTGATGATGATATGTTCCCAGCCTGCTGGCAGGAGACACCCCTGGAATAGCACCAGTGAGCTGACTATGGGTGTTACTGACAACTGCTTTCTGTTATTATTGCACCATGAGTCTGGGTGACAGCTAGAAGCTGCTTATGTCTAGGAACATGTTACTGCATTTCTATGGGACTATGGGGGTGACACGACTGTACACGTTACACATCTGCACAGACTGTGCTAATATTTGCTTAACATTTTGGTTCCATGTAGCATGGTGGTGTGCCCTATCTTTCAGACTATGGACATAGCAGTATCAACCACAGGTCAGATTGTTCTGGCATAGACATGTGTAGTTTCACACATCTTACCTTTCAAAGCCATACTGCCACTATTAGACCTGCTGTGATATCACTGTGTAAGAGTCTGTGGGTGGGGATTTCATGAGTTTTCCCATGTTGGGGGCTTTGCCAGGCATTTCTGCGTGGTTGTGGACAACTGATCTGCTGTGTGGGGTTGGTGGTGGGTATGGGACCCCCAGTTTGACATCCATACATGTGACGTATAACCCCCCAGTTATTTGCCTCACAACATATACTGCAGTGTTATTTGTCAACTAGGGTGGTACTGCATGGTGTGGGTAGGGCAGTATTGGGGATACACATCCTGCTGTCCCACAGAGCTGTCAGTTATCTGCTGCTTTACCAGTTAACCACTCCATTCCCTTACATGCTTGATCAATACCATAGATATGCTATCAGAAATGTCCACCCCATTTATTTGTTACATAGATTGGCTTACCTTGTGCCTGCAGCTGTTGTGAGGGTGGTGCTTTAGGGCTGACTATGTCAGATGCACATGATACACTGCCTATATATGGTCAGGTATAGGTGTATGATGTTTGGCATCCATTTTACTGTATGTGCAAGTCAGCGAGTGAGAGAGACAGAGATCAGTCCCTGGGGCCCTACAGTGTCAGTGTATGCACTATGCATACACTGACAACGTGCATGTGCTATGCATTACCTCTTTGCCAAGGACAGAACATACTGGACTCACCTCTGTCTGCCTACAGGGGCAGGCTCAGGATGTTCCTCATCCGAGTCACTCTGTGCCTGTGGAGGCCTTGGCAATCTTGGGAGGCTGCGTGGCCCTTCCGCATTTTGTTCCTGCTGCAGCTGTTTCCGCAGGATCATATTGTGTAGCATGGCACATGCTATGACCATGTGTGCACATGTGGCTGGAGAGTGCTGCAAGGCTCTACTGGATACATCAAGGCAGTAGGACCGGCACTTGAGCATCCCAAACACATGCTCTATAATGATCCTGGTTTGTGCGTGTGTCTCATTATGGCATTCTCGTGTAGGTGTATGTGCATTTCTGATGGGTGTCATCATCCATGGCTCCAGAGCGTAGCCAGCATTCCCCATTAAATGGCTATATGGGATGTCCTCCCTGGAAAAACACTGATACAGCTGTGAGGAATGCCAGATGTGGGAGTTGTGATAGCTTCCATGGCCACCAGCACACACATTCATGATAATGCCCAGGGCATCGCATACAACCTGGCAGTTGATGGAGTGGAACCCCTTGCGGTTTATGTAGACCCTACCCCAGTCACCAGGTGGTGCTTTGATATGGATGTGCATGCAGTCTATGGCACCCAGTACCTCCTGCTAGTCTGCTACATGGTGGAAGAGACATATTGCCAGTCAGCTCCTCACGGGTGCTGGGAAATTTAATGTGCTCCACGGCATGTGTTCGCATGGCATCCAGGAATTGGTGGAGTATCTTGGATGCAGATGCCTGTGAGACCCCATGATATCCCATTGCTTTTTGGAAAGTACCTGTAGCTAGTATTCTTAGAGCAATACATACCTTGGTATCCACTGGGATGGGTTCCCCTCTCTTTATTCTGGATGTGAGGCAAGACCGGCACAGCTCCACAATTTGCTGCAGTATGTCCATGTCCACCCTGTAGTGCTCTACTATCTCCAGATCATGTAACCCCTTGTGGCTTACCCTGGGCCTGAACACTCTTTTCCTCCTCCTCATAAGTCTGGGGTAGTTGTCAGCATTGTCCTCTTCAACACCCTCATCCTCTTGCACATACTGATGTATGAAAGCAACAGCAGCCCCTAACATTTTATTTGTTTTATCAGGTAAAATTTCTCCATCTGTGTACACTGGTGGTGTAGACTTTGTGGGAAAAAAACAGACTACAAGGTGTTTTCATAGTTTATAGTGGTGTGCTGCAGATGCTGCCTGTGTGTTCTGCTGAGTATGATACATTCCACCTGCCAGCTCTATTACTTGTATTTGAGTGCCTCTATTCTTCTATTTCCCTTTTTTTTCTTGTTCCACTTGCCATTTTCTGTATTTTTTTAGTTTTTTGGCTTAAATCCAGGTGCATGCCGCGCAAACCTGTTTAGGCAAGGTAAACAAGGTTATACAGCCTCGGACGCACACCCTTGTTTACATATGCACAGTGCTGCCATTTCCTGTAGTTTTTTTTTTTTTTCGTTTATGTCCCAGTGCACATTGCACACACCCATTTAGCTAAGATAAACACATTTTACCAGAACTGTCTCTCCCTGGATGCAAACACGCTCTTCATTTCATGGTGTAAGACATTACAGCCTCAGACACACCCCTTGCTTAGCTGTGATTAGCTAAGTGCAAACCCAGGCAACATTGCTTCAATGTGCTTACAGCAAGCATCACACACCCCTTTTTGATGTCATTTACTTCTCCTGCTTATACTGCCATATTAAAGTACCTACACAGTTAGGTGCAGACTGACACTTAGAAGAAATTTGTGATTCCATAAGATTCCCCTCATTTGCATACCCCACTGCCTTACTCCATAGTTAATGCACTCACACTGAGCCTTTCCCCTTAGCAACCACTGTTCCCTGGTATTGTTTTCATTCTGCATGCCATTGACTATAATGGTAAAATGCAGATTTCCCTGAAAATTGCTCCCCCCCTTTTTTTTATTTTTGGCGCGATCCCATTTGCGCACCACTGCCCTATGCTTAAACATCTGAAATCAGCTCAAAAAAATAAAAGTTTTATTTTATAAAATTTAAGCTATTTTTCATGCCAATAGCCATATATTTGGTCATTGGCATGCCTGCTAAATATAATACATGCTTTCTTTCAAGCTGTCATGCCTCCGTTTTCTAATTTGCAGAAATGTATTCAGCTACTACCTGAATACATTTCTGCTTTGTACACTGTTCAGGCACGGACAACTGTCTGCTTCCTGGATCACTAATTCACCTCATTTGCATGTTTTTCACCAGCAAATGAGGTAATTAGCATATAGCAGTGGTGTCCATGCCAGAATAGTGTAGGAGCGCTCATGCACATCCCAGGAGCTTGATCCTAGATAGCTCGTCGGCCATATTGCGTGCAGCAGCTCTTGCACTATTCTTGCACCCTGGGCAAAGCTTGCTGAAAATGGCTGCCCCTTTTTGTTTTGGCAATATTAATTTGTCATAACTAATTCTTGTAGTTTTTGGGTACCATATGAAGTTTGAAAGGGCTGATTTCATTTTTGAAAATAATTTTTTGGGGATAGTTTGATTTATGGCATTAAACTGGTATAGGATTCTTGGTAAAATATTCATTTTAATGATGGCTACTTTCGATAAATGAGATATGTTTATGTTTTTCCACCTAGATATGTCCTGACTGACTTTTTCCCATGTTCCTTGTAAATTTTCTTTCAAGTCATTGTGAGTGTGTACAAAGTTGATACCCATATATTTTATTGAGTATTTTACTGCAAATGGAGTTATAGGGAAGTAGGATTAATTATGCTTATAAGGGTTTATAGGGAACATAGAAGATTTCAAAGAGTTAATTTCATAATTAGATATATTTGAAAAGTTATCTGTTGATTTTAAAATTTTATGTAGGTTGGCGTTGAGAGTTCCAAGTAGATATTGAGATCGTCAGCCTATGCAGTGAACTTTAGATCAATGTTATAGATTTTTCGGATATGGTGATAAGCTTTTGAATATTATAAAGTAGGAGCAGTTCAAGGTAGAGATTAAAGAGATAGGGAGATAGAGGAAAACCTTATTTTGTTCCATTTGTTATTTTGATAGGTTAAGATTGAGTCTTGTTGATATGCAATGTGGCCGAGGCATTTTTATAGACAGTTTTGATTATGTTTATGAAGGATTTGGGAATATTATAGCAAGGCATCACTTTGAATAGAAAATTTAAATCCACTCTATCAAAAGCTTTGCTTGCATCAACTATTAGAGCATATCTGGGAAATGTTTCTTTTGCTAAGAGCATCATTTAAGGTATTATCCCAGACCTGTCGGCATTGCATGAAACCTAATACCTAATTGCTCAAATAAAATTATAAATGGTATTACTTTTTGTAGTCTATCTGATAGTATTGAGGTTAGTATTTTGATGTCTAAATTAATAACAGCAGTAGGTCTGTAGTTATATGGGTTTGTTGCGTCTGAGTTAGGTTTGGGAATCAAAATAGTTTTTGAGCTGTTGATGTAGAGGTCTGACATTCCATGTTCTATGATATAGTTGCATACTTTAAGTAAAATACCTGAAAGCTGTAAATTGAATTTTTTGTATAATTTGTCTGTGAAACAGTCTGGGCCAAGAGCTTTATGTATTTTCAATTTCTTTATAGCAAGTTGGATGTCTTGTGAAGTGACTGGGTTTGTTAGGAATTTTTCCTGCTCTACATTTAATAGTGGAAATTTTAGATCTTTTATGAATTTATCATATAAGTCTGAATGAGTTTGCTTCTGGGGATTATACATGTTTTTATTTATTGCGACAAATGAATTATTTATATCCGGAACATTATTTATTTATTCGTTTATTTATTGTCATTTGTTAACCAGGTTGGTCCATCTGAGCCAGGGGCCCATTTTCAGTGGAGACCCGAGGAGAAAAGTTCCAGATACATTCACAATATCAAAAACAGAGATATATTTACAATAGTAAAATATGAAGTTGTTATACATAGAAAATAAGAATCACAATTTTACAGAGATGTGTACAAATTGCTTAGTGATTAGAATAGAACAGCAATAAGAAGTTCACATGCAGAAATATATACAGGTTTCAGGAATAACTCCATGTACAGCAGTATTTACAAGAATCAGGGTATAGGTCTATAGTAATAGATGTATTAGAAAGGCAAATAGAAAATATGATGTATGCATAGAGTCAGGAGATAGCATTAAGAGGAGAGTAGTAAGATGTCAGGTAGGAGTTTGACAAGGACAGGACCAGGTGTTTAATAGGCAGTTTTTAAGTTCGAGTTTGAATTGGGCTTTTTGGGGAATAATTCTTATATTATAGGGAAGGGTATTCCAGGTATGAGCAACAGAAAATTTATAAAGGGATTTACCAATATTTTTACTGTGTTTGTAGATGTTGAGAAGATTTTTGTCAGATGTGCAAAGATGGCGATGGAGGTTATAGAGTGATACTAGGTTTGAGATGGAGGGATAGGAAGTGGGGTTATAGAGTGATACTAGGTTTGAGATGGAGGGACAGGAAGTAGGATTATAAAGTACAGAGTGTGTAATATGTAATTGTGGAAGAAGTTGTTTTTGGAATTCATGCCAAAGTAAAGACTTAAGAGTGAGGCAGTGGTGTGATTTATATGGTTTATCGGAGACAAATCTAGCTATTTTGTGGTAGGTTTGTTCTAATTTGGAGAGGAGAGATGAGTGAAGGTTAGTGAGTACTGGAGCTGTATACAGAAGACAGGGTAAGAGGTGAGATATAGCAAGAAAGGGTTTGGTGGGAAGTGAGAGTAGTTTATGATTACGGTACAGAAGTCCAAGTTTTTTGTTGGTTTTCTTTATACACTGATCGATATGCATGTCGAACTTTAGTTCATCCTTGATACTTACACCAAGTAATTTAGTAGAGGGTTTGGATGTCGTAGTAGCATTGTTAAGTGAGATAATAGAGAAGGAGGATTTAAGATGAATCTTTTTTGGAAGGAAAAGTAGAAACTTTGTTTTTTTGAATTTAATATTAGTTGATTATCAGTGAGCCAGGTTTCAATGGAGGTAAAGGTGTCTTGGGTACATACAAGAAGTTATGGGATGCTGTGGGCGGTGGTGATAAGGGTTGGATTGTCGGTGTATTGTAAGAGTGCTGAGAGGTTTGTAGTGGCGTGTAGTGTGTTAGTGAAGATATTAAACAAGAGGGGTCCCAAGATGGAACCTTGGGGAACTCAGGTGTTGATGAGTAGAAATGGAGAGGTGACCAATTGCTAGTGTATAGATTGTTGTCTGTTTGATAAGTAACTAGAGAACCAGTTTATAGAAGAGGTAGACAGGTGGATATCAAAAAGTCTGGATAACATTTTGGCATGAGAGACTGTATTAAAAGTCTTCGAAAAGATCAAGGAATAGACAGGAAACTAGGTGGTTATTATCCTGGGCTTCTGCTACAGTTTGGGTGAAAGAGAGTAGTGCAGTAGATGTACTGTGGTGGGGTCTAAATCCATGTTGGGTGGGAGTAAGAAGATTATCTAGCAAATATTTAAAATAGTTGGGTGTGAATACATTTCTCAAGAATTTTGGAAAGTGGGGAGAGAATGGCAATGGGATGATAGTTGGATAGATCTATGGAGTTGCTTCCTTTATGGAGAGGGGTTGTGAAAAAGGATTTCTAAATGTCAGGGACACCGGCTTTGGTAGTATAATGATTTATAAGGATAGATACAGGATAAGCAATTGAACTGGCAGTGATTTTGAGGAATTGGGAGGTAATTTATTGACTGGGAGAGAAACATTTTGAGTTTATTCAGTTGTGTTTTGATGAATGTAATGGTAACAGGTTGAAAGGAGAAAGTAATGTGGGAAGAGGGACTGGGAGGTAATGGTATAGAAGATGCAGTGGGACTTTGTTGTGTTAGTTTTTGAATTGATTCTATGAAGTGTTTGTTTAAAAGTGCTGCAGTCTCTGTGACTGTGATGTGAGGGAAGGGGTTGGGGTTGGAGGTTTGCTGGGATATAGGATTCTATTAACTGTATTCCAAAATTTCTTAGGGTTTTTGTGTGGGCTACTTTGGCTGGAGTTAAAGAAAGTTTTTTTTTTTGTCTTTAATGACCAGTTTTTTACACAAGTTCCTAAGTTGTTTGTAATGTTGGAGTAAGGTAGGGGTTTTATTTTTGATCCAAGTTTTCCATGCAATATCACTCTGATGCAAAATAGAGTGTGTTTTTGGTTTATTACTTAATATTTTACCATTATAGTTTCATTCAGTTATTTTAGGGGGATCTTTTTTAAGACAGGGGTCCAGGAAAGTAAATATTTGTGGAAAGCAATAGCCAGGGAATTGTTATGGCTAGGCTTGTATAGGCCCTAGGGCCAATAGCCTAGTACCTACTATGAACCTATGAACCTATAATATTTATTATTCTGGCCAACATTTTGGAAAGTATTTGGGCTCATTCAGCTTAGGTGTATAAAAGCCAAAGTTCACTAAAGGATTGATTTTGTAAATGTAAGGCATAGAGCTTTTTTGTAGGTTTAACATAATCTCTTCTAACTCAGGGAGAGTATTTGTTTAGGAGTTTCTCTTCTGCTTCTTACAGTTGTTTCTCTCTTTTGAGGATTGATGATTTTGCATGAGTTTCCCACGAATTATTGTCTTTGTGGCAGCCCATTGCATGTCAAAGGGTATATCATTACTGGTTAGGTTTTGTTCTAGGCTAGTTAGGATAAAATTTATTTCTTGTACTACTTCTTTATTGGTTAAATTTGCATTGAATGTCCTATTAATGCAGTTATATTTTTGTATTTTGTGGTGGTCGTATTGATATTAATTGAGATTTTTGAGTGATCAGATATTGATCTGACATCAGCTTGGTATTCTGTACTTGCACTTGTTAAGGCTTCAGAGATTAAAAAGAAGTAAATTCTTGACCATGTTTTGTGAGTTGAAGAAAAATATATCTATTTACTTGAATTATTGTGCTGATATAGTCTATAAGGGTCTATTAACTCAAAATGATTTATTAATTCTTCCAGTGCTAGGGTGATTTGAGGTGATTGTTTTCTATTTTTATGGGATCCATCTTTATAAGGGTTAATGAGGGTATTCCAATCTCCATCTATAATATAGTAGTGATTTGGGAATTTTATTATTAAATTAGAGATGTCATATATGAAGTGGTGTTGGTTAGATCATGGTCCATAAAGATTTATAAACATTATAGATTTATTGATATGGGAATAGCTACCGATAAAGTAGGACTATTTACGATTTATATCTGAGTTATATTTTAAAATTTCACCAGGAAGGATTTTTGTATTATGATTGCAGTTCCTTTGGACACTGTACTGTTTCCTGCTGTTATGATTTGTTTAATCCAATTTTTCATTCTATCTTTGTCCCGTTGGTCATCTGTCATATGTGTTTCTTGGAGACAAATGATATTTGATTTATTTTGGTAAACATGATGCATAAGTAAATTCTGCTTCTTTTTATCTTGAAGACCATTTACATTCCATGAAGCAAGTATGATTATAATGTTTAGGCTTTCTTAAGAGTTTTTGTTTTGTTTTTGTTTTTGTTATTTAAAAGAGTTGTGAGTAATATTAGAGTGGGAATCTAATGAAATGAGGATGTAGTTATGGGTGGCATCTATTTCTCCCCAGTCCACCTTAATGCCTAACCATGTATCCCTCTGGGATGAGATAGGAGAGTATTTAGTAATAACATAGTATTTGTAAACTAAATTCCTTGTAGGGATTGTGGTGTGTTGCAGAGGGATATACAACAGTACCTTTTTGTCTACTCAAGTATCTACAGTCATTGTAGTATTCACACTACTAGTTTCTCCTAAAGTATGAGATTGTAAACAGCGGTTAGAGCTATTCAACAGAGCAGACTTTTTATACTAAATAATTTCTGAATCAGTAATTCCAGAGCAACCTAAGAAAACAACTTGAGTAATAAAGAACTTGGATAATTATTTGTAAGGTACTTAGCTTATTTGCAAAGGTTGCATCAATTTTCTTTAATTGTCAACATTGAGTATATAAACAGAAGAAAAGAAAGAAATAAAACTGTATACATTCCAACTTTGGTATTATTATTTTTTCCCATTTAGTTAAGCTAGGCACATCCTATAAAGCTGCAGAAGGGCTTCCACAGATATGAGACTATAGTCCTTGAGCTCCAAAAGATGGGTTGGTAGAAGGGCCTTTATGATTCACTCTTTCTATACCATCTGAAGAGATTTTGCACTGATCTCATTGACTAGTAAAAAAATAAAAAACAGTCAGCTAGTAATGTCTTGAACTGTACTAATACTCTTTAAGCTCAAAGGGTGAATATTGTCTGCACTTTCCAACTATGTATTGTTTCCATCATAGTATTAAGCTCTTAAAACACAAAAAGAAAACTAATGCATCTAGGGTACCTTATAACATGCATGGTTAAACCATACATTTAAGTCATCACACTAATCACATGAGTACCTTTTATGTACTTCATTAAGTATTTCCTGATGCCTTATCTCCTAAAACTTTACTCAACTTCATCGTTACTTAGTAACTGACAATATGGACTAGTCTAAGATTTGATCAAAGGATGACCTCTATCAGTTTGCCAAGTTTGTCTATTTAACTATATTTATTTATTGACTGTGTCATTTGTCGATGTATTGGTATGGCTACAACTCTCCTTTTGAAAGTAGTAGATGAAAAAATATTTGTCCCCTTTCCCGTTTGTAAAATACTAACACACATATATTCTTTTATGTCTTGGCCCCTGTATATTATGGGTCCCATTTGTGTGTAACATGGGCCAGTACTTTAAGCATTATTGCTAATGGGAACTTCTTATGTGTTGCAGGATATTATTTAATCGGGCTTATCTTTAGGACTTTAGGACCTTAGAGGATTTTTATCAATTGTACACTTTGTCAGTAGATTTAAATAAACCAGTACAGTGCTTTGGCTCTCTTCTTTTATGACCTAAAATGTACAACCCTCATGTTCAGAGTAGAAAAGCAATAATTAAGACATATATTAGGGATTATTCAGCCTTCAAACCCAGCTAACAAACTGTTCTCGTTCCCTGCACAATTTTAACAGTAAATTTTTAAGAGCATTGGAGCCCTGATCATTTTAAATAAACCATTAAACCCAACTTGGATACTTCAGCTAAGGAACAACACGTTTATTTGCTCATCTTATCGAAGTATGTAGCATATCTCAGGCTTTGAAAGCTTTGCTAGTACAGCCCTGCCCTATATGTTTTTTGTGATTGAGTGTTTAGACCTTTTAATCTATGCTCACAATCTTTAATATAGTAAGGTCTAGTCATGACCTGCTTGTAGTATTCATCATTACTTGTGTGCTGTGGGTATGTTAAGTATTTGCAGACTTGGTTCATATCCATTCAGAGGCACCTATCTAGCTAAGACATATGGATGAGTTAGGGAGGTCTAACTAAACGAGCTGACTACTAGTGGGAAACTATAACAGACCTCTTGTCAATGGTTTGTTATAAGTTATTAAGGGTTCGAGTTGTCGGCTTCAAAGCTGCTTCTTGAAGCCAAAAATTGTATATAATATACAGCCAACTAAAGCAGGTAGGTTGTCAGCTCCAGTAGTTTTACATTATGAAAGGTGTTTATCCCATTCATTTGCCTCTTTATATAAGAATGGTGGGGGAACTAATGTACAAAAAAAATTACAGTATTCTGATGTTGCTATTGTGCATAATACAGTGTGATAGTATAAACTGAGGAAACAATGTCACGGTCTAGGTATCAAGCTGGGTCCTGTTGACCTGATACTACATCACAGAGGTTCTCACAACAATATATAGGTCCAGTGGTGAACAGTTACTAAATTTTAAGGTTTTGGATGGGTTTAATATCTATCATTGCTTGTAAGATGTTTGTTTTAATACTTGGGAAGGTAGAGCAAATACAATTACCTGATACTCCGAGAAACACCTTCCTTTGTTTTGCTCATTCTAGTCTTCTATTCAGACTTTAGCGAGATTGTGCATAAAAACTAAAATCATTTCTTGTGATATGACCAGCGAGAGGGATTTTAATGTTCTGATCTCTTTTTTACTCCTCTTCCACTCCTCTTCCCTTAGCCTCTTGTTGAATCCCCCTTTTCCAATTGTCTTCCGTGACTTTGATGGTTATTTGAACAGAAACAGGAAGAGGTATACATTGCCGTCAAATGCGGAAGCTTTATAAGAACTTCCTGTGTCAGTGGAAGTCTGCAATGGCAAGATTAGTGATGCCTTGATTTATAACAAAGTTCTTCTTTAACCTTTATCAGGTAATTTTATTGCAATGTTTGATATTTAGATTTTTATATTTATTTAAGAGACTCATGTAGAAGGTTATTTTTTTTTTATGAGCTAGAAAGTCTTTCAATTCTTAGGGACATCATTGAATGCTTTGAGAAATGCAGATCTGGCCTCTTATGTGTTGGCGACCTGATATGCGTAATCTTTGTACTGGAAGGATAGCAAAGTAGGGTACTTCATTTAGAAACAAATATTTTTATTAATTAGATAGGCGCAATAACTCAGCAGAGCTTGTTGCTGTTGTTTTATAGGGAGCATTATTGTGATTTGGTGACCTCCAAATGATGTTTCTCTTTTGTTTAGCACTTGCAAAAATATTAGAGACATGGGAGGAATTTAATATTCTTGCATAAATTTGTGTTGGATTTTCAGCGTCTTGAGTTTTATGAAGGGAGCAATGTGCTCTTTCTATGGTGATTTCCCAGGTGATGGTTTTGTTATCCGGTAGAGAGTCAAGGTTTTCTTTTAGTATGGTAAGCAGTTGGGTATGATTAAATTTCTCCGGGATCTCTTTAACTATTATATTGTTTCTCTGACTTCAAGCTTCCAGATCAATTAGTTTCTGTTAAATTTCTGTTGTAGTCTTACTGTTAGCTTTCATGTTCCTTTGTATTTCTTCAAATTTCCCCTCATTTTCCATTATTTTTGCTTTGTTTAGTTAAATTCGTGTTATTATTTGGTCTAGATTGTTTCCAAATGATGAGAGTTTGACTGAAAAGTTTTGGATTTCTGATTGGAGAGGTTAAAGGGCTGTTTTCAGATCCTCCATAGAGAACGAAGATTCCGTTTTTGATCTCAAGGCCCTGCTTAGTAGTGTCTTGTGTTTTAGCATTTTCTTGCCATTTGGAAGTTATGTCCTTTTCAGGGGAGGCAATTACTGACAGTTTAGTTTTTGACTGTTTCAGCCTCCATTTATTCAGGTTTATTTGACATTATTTTTGATATCGTTTAAAAATCTTCCTCTCCTCAGGTCTCAAACACCGGGAAGGTCAAGAAACACGCAGCTGGTACAATCTATTCAGGTATGTGCTTACCATAGTCAGTTATTTGCTACTGATTATGAGAAATGATGCTTTTGTGCAGTTTATATACATTTTGAGGCAAATTCCTTTGTTTTCTGACTATTTTTGTTGCTTGATGTTGGCTCTGATAAATAGATGAAACTGTCAGGAGTTAGGAGCAACACTAAGTGTGTGTTCAATGACTGGCGACCATCCTGGAGTCGCATTGCTGTATATTTGCTCTCCATTGGATGTGAGACTTGCTTTTTGGCATTTCCAAATTTCAACAGAAACAGAACTGTCATCTTTGTGGACTAGAAGGTAGAACAAATTAATATAAATGACTGTATTTTGCTCAGGAGTAAGGATCCTTATCTAAGCAGCAAGTATCATAGGAGTTATGGTGCATGCACTGGACGTATTGAACAGATAGGCTTACAAAGGAAAATGACAAACTGGACTGATTCTAAAATCCAGAGTCCATTTTAGCAGATAGGAACTTTGCAATACAAAGAAGCACATCTGCTTACAAAGCCATTCCCAAAATCAGTTCCAAGCTGATATTTTTAGAATCTTTACAATCCAGTGGGAGCTTGTCATCACACAGAGGTTAACACAATTGTTTATGTACCAGTGGGGAGTAGCTGCATAATTAATTGCATGCAGACTTCATGAACTTTTTTTCTTAGCTTATCCATAAGACTTTTGTTTGTCCACTGGCTGTCTCACAGTGTCTCTGGAGCAGTTATGAACCACCACCCACCACTGTTTTTACAAGGGGAGACTTGATTCCTAGAGCTAATGCCTTCAATTGCTCTGTAAACACAAATGGTCTGATGTCAGGTCTTAGCAAAGGAAAGTTGTGGTCTTGTGTGTAGGCTGCAGGACTACTTCCCAAGCTATTCTTTCATTTTTTTAAAGATTATGGATGCCAGATCTTTTAATAAAAATTGTTGACCACCCATGATGACGTAGTACATTATTACATTATGCCATCCACTTATTATGAAGGACTATAGAAGTACTAATGATTAATTCAGAAGTTCATTCACATTAGTAATGGCTGTAGCATGATGGCTGTACATGTAGTATACCGAGTTCTACCCACAACATTTTTCATAATGGATAACGTAATCTAAAGTTAATATATAAGGACTCTACTGTCATGACAACAATCTCATTTTCAATTTTTGCTCTATTTTTTTTTCAAAATACAAAAGCACGTGTATATATATATATATATATATATATATATATATATAATGAGTTGCTTTTTGTGGCAAAAGTCCCTAATCTGTCACTTCTACAGAGGAAATTAATATGTTAAGAGAAAACATTTTTAATAACTTCAATTCTGTATCACTTTAATTTCTACTAAAAAGAAAAATGTTATCAGCATTTCATATTAGGTGACAGATAAACACATACCCCGGGATCCAGGAAGCCAAAATTTCTGTGCAGGAACAGTGTAGGAGCTCCTGCATGGAAAATGGCCACCGAGCGATTCAGGATAGTGACGTTTTCACGTGCACGAGCGGCCCTACACTGTTCTAGCATGGAAAACCAGCAAATATGCAAATCACCTAATTTGCTGGTAAAAAACATGCAAATGAGGTAATTTTGTGATCCACCAAGCTGCCAGGTCTCCATGCTTGAATAGCGTCAGTACAGAAATATATTTAGAAAATAACTGAGTACATTTCTGCAACTGACAAAACGAAGGCATGAAAGCTCATGAAAAAGTATGTATTATGTACATTAGACATGTCAGTGGCCAAATATAAGGTCATTGGCATTGAAAAGTGATTAATAATTATGAAAATTAAACTTTTTTTTTTGCCAATCTCAGCTGTTTTTAGCATAGGGCAAACAGAATCATGCCGAAAAAAAAGAGAAAAGTCAATTTTAAGATAAGTCTGTATTTTGCCATTATAGTCAATGGCATGCAGAATGTAAACCAATACCAGGGAGCACTGGTTGTCAAGGGGAAAGGGTCTGTGTTAGTGCAGTAACTAATAACCTACACACTGAGATATGCAAATGAGAGGAGTCATACTGAGTCACATATTTCTTCAAAGTGTCAGCTTGTACCTAACCGTGTAGGTGCAGTAATACAACACTGCAAGTCTACGAGCTGAATAACTTCATAAGGGGGTGTGTCATACCTGCTGTAAGCTCATTGGAGCTCTGTGGCCCATGTTTGCCCTTAGCTAAGCACAGCTAAGGAAGGGGGTGTGTCAGATGTGCCTGAGTACTGTGTACATGGCCTAAATGCACCGGGTTTTAAACAAAAAAAAAAAAAAGAGGAAATGGCAGCTCTGTTTACATTTGAGCACTGTGTATGCACGGCGCGCCTCGGGGCTTAAATAGGGAGGAACTGGGAAGGGAAAACAGCAGTAGGAAGGCAATCAAGGAGAACTAGCATAGCTGGCAGGTGGAATGTATCAGAATAAGCCAAATACACATGCAGCAGACCAGCACATCTACTATAAACTATGCAAACACCTTTCAGACTGTTTTTAGGGGAAACAGACATAGGAAGGCAGTCAAGGAGAACTAGCACAGCTGACAGGTGGAATGTATCAGAATCAGTCAATTACACATACAGCAGCCCGGCACGCTACTATAAACTATGCAAACACCCTACAGACTGTTTTTTTCCCACAAACTCTAGACCACCAGGGGATTTCTAACTGGAAAAATTAACTAAAAATGTTAGAGGCTGCTGCTGCTTTACTCCATCAATATGTGCTAGAGACTGAGTGTGGTGAGGAAGAGAATGTTGGCAACTGACCCACAGAGGAGGAGAAGAGTGTACAGACTCAAGGTAACCTACCAGGGCCTACATGAGCTGGAGATAGTAGAGCACTATAGGGTGGATGGGGACATTCTACAGCAAATCTGGAGCATTTCTCCCCGGGCCTCCACTGAAAACAGGCTCTGTGGAACCTATAGTGACATTCAGGGTCAACAACAAATAAAATAAAATAAAAATAAATAAATAAATAAATAAAAAATCATTGAGCTGTGCCAGCCATGCTTCACACACAGAACTAATAGAGGGAAATGCATTCCAGTGGATACCAAGGTATGTGTACGCTTAAGAATGCTAGCCACAGGTACCTTCTAAAGACCAACTGGGGATATCATGGGGGTCTCACAGGCATCAGCATCCAAGGTACTCCATCAATTCCTGGATGCTATGACACCATACACCAGTGAGCACATATATTTCACCACTGCCCATGAGGTGTTGACCAGAAGTATGCATCTGTTCCACCATATAGCAGAATACCCTGAGGTAGTTGGCGCTATAGACTGCATGTACATCCACATCAAAGCACAACCTGCCAAGTGGGTTAGGGTCTACATAAACCGCAAAGGCTTTCCCTCCATCAACTGCCAGGTCGAGTGCAATGCCCAGGGCATTATCATGAATGTGTGTGCTGGCAGCCCTGAAAGTTATCACGACTTCCACATCCGGGATTGCTCACAGCTGTATCAGGTGTTTGCCAGGGGGGACATCCCATATGGTCATCTAGTGGGGGATGCTGGCTACTCACTGGAGCCATGGCTGATGACACTCATCAGAAATGCACACACACCTGAACAAGAACACCATAATGAGGCACACACACAAACCAAGATCATTGTAGAGTGTGTGTTTGGGCTGCTCAAGTCACAGTTCTGCTGCCTTGACATATCCAGTGGAGCCTTGCAATACTCTCCAGCTACATGTACACAAATGTTCATAGTATGTGCCATGCTACACAGTATGATCCTGTGGAAACAGCTGCAGCAGGAACAGCACAAGAAAGGGCCACACAGCCCCCCCCCCCCATCATTGCCAAGGTCAGCACAGGCACAGAGGAAATCGGAGGAGGAACATCCTGAGCCTGCCCCTGTAGGCAGAAGGAGGTGTGCCCCGTATGCCCATGCCTTGGCAAAGAGGCAACGCATAGCACACACACTGACACTGTAGGGACCCAGGGACTGATACCTCTCTCCAACTCCCACATACAGTAAAAGGGATGCCAAACATGACACTACCTGATATAGGGAGTGTACTATGTACATCCAGCATAGTCAGCCCTCCAGCACCATCCTCAATACTGGCCCAGCAACAAGGTAAGCAACCCTTCCTATTAATTACTGAATGGAGTAGTATGTTCTCATACTTGGATGTATGATATAGATGCAAGCATGCAAGCAAATTGGGTGGCTGAATGGGATAGCAGCAGACAGCTATACGGGACAGCAGGAAATTCATAACAAATACCGGTGTCAACATACTAGGCAGCACTACACAAGCTGACAACCCCCACTGCAGTACATCTGATGGCCCAAAGAACTGTGGGTGTCAATAGTTCACACACATGGATGTCATTGAGGGTCACATACCCACCACCAGCCTCACCCAGTAGGACAGGTGTAGATGACCATAAAGAAAGACCAGGCTAAGGCTCACAAATGATGGCAATGGTGAACAGCCCCCCACCAGACCTACACAGACATGCTACAACAGGTCTGGCAGTTGCATTATAGTTCTACAGGGTAAGAAATCTGAAAGTGAAATGTATGCCATTAAGATCTAACATGTGTACTCTACTGATATGCCTCCTGTCTGCATGATAGGTCACAATGCAATATGAAATGGAAACCAACAGAGTAACCGAAATACCAGTACAGTCATTTCAAATGTTAAAGTCTGCAGGTGTGCACCCCCCCCACAATCCCATGTAGAAATGTAGTAACAAATGACCTGCAGCACTCTCAAATGGCCTACAGTCCTCTGGCAAAGGTCCTTGCCTCACCCATAGTGCCAGTGTACAGAATGTCTTGGGGTCCCAACTAACAACTTAACACAGTAAACAGAAAACAAATGCAAGGCCATGTTGACAAATGCCAGTCATATGCCTCCCCATGTCCTACTGCAAGGACTGTGGACCAGGTCATAAATACTACTGGGATAAAGGCCCAACTATAGTGATACCTCTGAGATATTGCTTACATAATGTTAGGAAGAAGAGAGAAAAACAGAGTGAGGGTGTAGAAGCATGGATGACATGGAGTGTGGGAAGCCTGAAACTCTAATGTCCACCCATACTACTCCCGACTGCAAACCCATGAATGAATAGCCACAAAACCACTTGTAGACTACAATGTGAAGGTAAACTGACCAGATATATGAGTACTGCCTCTGGATAACCTGGGTGTATCTCTATAGTTGAGAGGTGTGGCCCCAGCAGGATATGAACATTCAGTGGAGCTGAGACAAGCACAAGAGGGGATCCCCAGCCAGCATACTAACAAGGTGCTGGACCATTTACACAGAATCAACAGTCTATTGTCTGTAGCTACCCCTCCACAGTGGCAGGTGTGTGTCAGAAGTTGTAGTCTATATGCCTCAGAATATTGGTCTCAGCTTCATTCATCTTGTATTTCCCTGGTAAATAACTGTGAGCAGAGAATGATACCTGTCAGTAGTAGATGACATGACTCATCAGTGTAAAACAGTACATTTGTCAGAAAATCTATGCCACAACCAAACATGTCACACAAGCAGCACAGACAGCAATAGTTAGAGTATCCCCAGTATGTTACGCCCATTGGATCTCCATATTGGCAACATATCTACAGATATCCTGCAGAAACAGTTTGCTAGGTGTAGCTGTAGCACACAAAACCCTGAACTGGACTCCAACCCTCCCTGGAATGGATGCACACACTCAATACAGAAGGTCATACTGGCATGCTCCTACACTTAGAGAAATGAAGCTCATGTCTCACAACACAGTGGACTACATATATTGGTTATTCGCAGATGTCTGTACACACACACTGTACACCATTGATACTTCACACACACACACACATTGGATAGGAATATTCACACATATCTAATATAATATGTCAAACATACACATACAGAGACGTGGGGAAGAGAAAGACAGATGGTGACAGAGAGAATTCCATTATGAGGCCTTTCCCACCCAGTACACATCCCATTGGTCTATATCACATGATGTGCTGATGCCATTCACTGTAGAAATACCTTTGGTTAGCCCTCAGCCCTATAGTCTCAGGGGTGCATGTGATAACTGTGTAACACTACAGTACAAATAAGTATCCATGTAGCAGCTGTAATCTCAGTCTTGTCAAATGCAAAGTTGTGTGTGTGAGTGTGTGTGTGTGTGTGTGTGTGTGTGTGTGTGTGTGTGTGTGTGTGTGTGTGTGTGTGTGTGTGTGTGTGTGTGTGTGTGTGTTTCTAGATGAATGTGGTTGAGGCCATTCACACTCACTAAACTTCCCTTACCTCTCCTGCAGCACTGCTGCTGATGTCACTCACCTTCAAAAATACCTTTGGCCAGCTTTCCAACATATAAGCTCTGTAGCACTTGCGATAACTTCATAATGCTATAGTGTAGCAAACTAGTTAGGTAGGAGCTCTAATCCTGCTCCTGGCAATTGTGTAAATGTGAGTGTTTGTGTGAAAGAGTGTGTGTATCCTTGTAGAGACCTGATTTTGTGGTCATTCACACTTACTACATTTCCCTAACCCCACTTTTAGCACTCCTGGTCATTCACACTTACCACACTTTCCTTACCCCTTCTTTAGAGCTGCTGCTGCTGATGTCACTCACCTTCACTAAACATCCCTTACCTCTCCTGCAGCACTGCTGCTGATGTCACTCACCTTCAAAGATACCTTTGGACAGCTCTCCAACATATAATCTCTGTGGCACTTATGATCACTGTGTAGTACTATATTGTAGCAAACTAGTTAGGTAAGAGTTCTAATTCTGGTCCTGGCAACTGTGTAAATGTGAATGCTTGTATGATTCACACTTACTATACTTCCCTTACCCCTCCTTAAGCAGTGCTGCTGATGTCACTCACCTAAGAGGTATGTTTGAAAAATGTTCTACCTATAGTCTTTATGGAACTTGTGATAAATGTGGAACAATGTATTAACAATAACTACATAGGTAGGGGTTTGAATCTCATTCCTAGCAAGTATTTGTGTGTGTACATATGTCTACATATATGTCCGTACTTCAAAGATTTTGGCCCCATTTACACCCAGTACACTTTTTAGTGCCTGCCTTTAGCAGTCCTGCAGATATCATTCACCTTAGAAGTACCTGTTGGCAACCCTAAACCATGTAAGGTCAGTGGTGCATGTGATAAATGCATAACATAACGGTCTGAAAATCTAGTTAGATAGAGATTTAAACCTCACTCCAGTCAGATGTAAATGTGGATGTAGGGTAAAACATTTTGTGGAATCTCTCACCGACTACATCACCCAATGTCAGTATTTACAAGGGCTTGTGATGTTCCTCACCTTAGAAGTACCTTGGGACAACATCTATTCTATAAGCTCTGTGGTGCATGCGATAAATGCGCAACACTGTAGTAGCAATACATAGCTAGGTAGGGGTTTGAAACTCAGTACTGGCAAGAGCGCGTGCACGCGCGCGTGTGTGTGTGTGTGTGTGTGTGTGTGTGTGTGTGTGTATGTGTGTGTGTGTGTGTGTGTGTGTGTCATCAGTGTGGTGTGGGAGTTGATGTGATTGTGTAATAACAGGATCCATTGGTTTTGCTACATTATTATATTGAGGACCTAGTATATGTCCCAATATCCACATTACAATGCCAACAGTTGTCAAACACCATAGAGGTTGGTGTAGACAATCCACAGCCCTAAATGTCTAATGCCATGTGCAATGACTATGTGGCAGTATGGATTAGTGAACAATATAAGCAACCCTTCTAATACTCAGATACCACTCTCCACCCATGAATCATATACAAATACACTTGGCTAGGCAACAACCACTATATCAGTAGTTACCCTGTATATTGCCTCAAAGATAGTACGCACAGTGTGATTGCAGTGGACTACATGCCTGTTGACCACAACAGTGCCACTGACATCAGATAGTACTTTGATGTGTTACATCTCCTGAGTGTGTGTTATCCAGCAAGAAAAAGGACATGACACTCTGTTCCAGCCCCTCAGTTGTCCAATCAATGTGTACAGTGGCCCATTTACCATGTTCCCCACTGGATGCCTGCAACAACTGTACAGTCTGCAAACATAACTCACAAAGGGAATATCATGCCTTATACACATGCCCTGCATGGACAGATGCCAATAACTCCAATGAATACCCATATCATACTGTCAATGTAGGTGCAATCACTACCTCAGTTACATAGCCAGGTCTCACCAAATGAGGTCAGGAATGCTACATCAGAAGATACCAATCTGTCCACACAACATGCTCCAGAGACATCAAGCACACTTCCACACTTCAAAGAACATGCATGTGGGACATGTGCACAACCCAGACACTGTCCATTTTATGGAATATAAATCACATACATGTGAAACAGTGCACATCACTGGCCACCCACAATATAAATCTGGATGAGTGGATGGAGAATACAATACCCACCCCTGGGGACCACTCCAGTGACTATATTCCTGAGCCACACTGGTAACTATTTTCATGTGGCTTGATGCCAGGGTATTCTCTTGGGTTAGCCTTGCAGAGCCATTCAGGCCCACTCATCTACTAAACAGCTAGGAAACAATGAACCTATGGATCTCAGCACTGGCAAGTGTGTGTGTGTGTGTGTGTGTGTGTGTGTGTGTGTGTGTGTGTGTGTGTGTGTGTGTGTGTGTGTGTGTGTGTGTGTGTGTGTGACTATTAATCCTAGTGTGTTTGGTTGATGAATTTCCCCTGTGGCTAAGGTTATTAACAATCGGAGGTGTGCCCAAACCACAACATGTACCATTCTCCATTCTACAACAGATGTTATAAATCAACACATAATTGTGTACAACTCTTAGCCCTATAATCTGCAAGGCATATACAATCAATGTGTTACAGACCAGGGATTTCAATGCCCATACTTTACCCTGCCTATGACATGGTGGATGTGTTACCAAACTGCCATACCCCATGGCCTTGCTTCAGGGCCACATCCTGGTGACACACAGATGCCTAGAACAGAAATGGGATACAGCATGTGAGAACACATTCACTCAGCACTTCACTTGTTGGGGGAGAGAGGGGTAAAGCTGGCACTGAATGTGTTGCCAAGACCGTGGCCAATATCTGTTGTCTCAGGATAGGTATTAGCATTGTGAAGTAACTTGCAGCACTTGTGTTTAATGCTGTGGAGGTTGTTAATGTAACTATCAAAGGCTGTTGTGACTGTTGTCAGTGTCTGCTGCATGTCTGCTGTCATAGATGCCTGTAGGGATTCCATGAGGGATCCAAAGTTGTGTTTGAGGCTAATAAGGGAGTTCAACAGTCATGGGACACCACCTTTCTCTGCAGCAGTGTCCTCCTTCTGATGTACACTTTAGTAATGGCAGGGGACCATCACATCATCTCCTAGTGTTTGGAGGACAGTGTCTGAGTTCTGTTGGCGCTGGCTAGTACCATGCATTCATGTACCTGTTTGTACAGTGACTATGTGTATGATTCCACAGTCATGCAGCTATTTCTCATTGCCATGGGTGCAGTGAAGACACCCACCCATGTTTTCATGGCTGCAAAGTCAGCTTTGGAGAGGTTTTACAAGGTGGTTATCTTTGTGGGATGGGTGGCTGACATGTTATGTTGCATGTTGATTACAGTCTGTGTAAATCTCACCATGCAGGGATTGATATCCTTAGATGAGCAACAGTCCCATATTTAAGTGGTCAACACAGGTCAAGGTTGTCGCATCCTCTACCAGGGATCAGTATGAGCTGGTCTAGGGCAATGAAAATGATGAATCCCAGAAGTGTTGGGCCACTGTACTGGTGCTTGGCTACATTCCCCAAGTGATGGAGGGGTAGTTTAAGACTCATACTATGTCAGTGTTGTGTTGGACCATCATAGATGGCAGGGTGTTGAGGAATGTGCATTGACAGTCTAGGGACATAGATGAGGACCCATAGCAGGCTATGGTCTGGATTGCACTATTAGCCCAAGGCAGTTGTACCAGACATATCTCCAATGCATTATGATGGGATACTATTCTGGAGGTGTTCCTATCCATAATGAACATGGAGACAACACCACCTGTGGAGGTGTGGTGTGGTCCATGTTTGGGGGCTGATGACTGTGGAATGCGTCATAGCCTGATACTGCAAGTCTGCTCTCTGCTGCTGTGAACCACCTCTCCATTACAGCAGACATGCATCCTTCACTCCAACAACTGCTATGAATGACTGCATCCTTACAGTTTGATGTCTACTGTTGAGTGTCATGACCCTCAGATTGCATACATGTATATCTGTTATGGTGCTAATAAAATTAGGAACACTGCCTAATAAGGCCCCAAAGGGGTGGCAAGACACTTAGCCAGTACCTGGAAACCCAGCAGTGACAGGTGTAGGATATGCGTGGCAAGTTATTGGGTTCTGTCAATCATGTCATCCCAAGCAGACAGGTACTGGATCCCCTGAGAATGACACGTAACATGTAAGCTAATGTTGCAGTCAATCATCTGTTGATAATACCACAGCATCATTCTGGGTGACAGCGGTACACTGCCCAGGGCTCTGTCACATCTGCCTGGACTGCATAATCAGAGAGTTCAACCATGTCTCCTGCCATGTAGTGTAGGGAGGTGTGTCCCAAGTCATTCACACCCACACAGATATAGAGTAATACTCATAGTTGTTGTGGAGTGATATGACTGTCTGTGTCATGTGTTGGATGCTGGCATGTGATACATATTTGGCTGTTACCTGCTCCATATTCAACTTAGTGAGTGGGATGTGTTTGCCGCAGTATTGAGTTAGCTATGATCACTGTATTGTGCAAGGTGGTTAGCCTTAGGAGCTTAGGTTGAGGGGCACATTGTGTAGGTTAAATATGTGACCCTTTGCATGTGCCATGTCACAGCGTTGGAGTGGGTGTCTGCCTTGCTGGTCTGTGCTGTTTGGGTAAATGTCCAAGGAATGCCTCTAGGAAGGTGGGTCTGTGGCTTTTCACTCTATGTCATGGCTGTCAAGGTGGGTGTCCTGGTGAGCTACATGTTCCACATGGTGTGGTGCACGAGATGATCTTATCCTCTTGACCTGCTAGTCCAGTCTTTGCTGGAGAGTGCATATGTCCACATTAGGTGATATATGGGTAACCCTCACAGGTCTGAGTGTTTGGAGTTTTTAGGGGAGGGTTGCCTCTGTACATGACACAGTTGCAACAGTGCCCCAGAATGGACAAGTGCATCAGGCTAATGGGTGAAAGCACAGATAACCGCCGTTCAAACATGACAGGAGGGGTGGACATAACTAGTAAGTACTGGGTCTACATCTGTGATGAACATGCACTGCTGACAGCTCCCAGGTGTGCCACACTTCTTGATAGAATAACCTGGTGAAGTGCCAAACCATAATGCTAATTGAAGTGCAAGACAGAAAGAACTAGCATGATGTATGGGTGGAATAGAAGGCGGACTGTCTGCCACATGTAATACTTTACTACAGCTGTGCAGTTATCAGCAGCTTTGGCCATGTGAAAGTTCAGTAAACTCTGTAGCATGTGCAGTAACCGCGTAACACTATAATAGACATACCTAAATAGGCAGGAGTTTTAATCCCAATACTGGCAAGTGTGTATGCATGTGTGTGTGAATGATATACTGTCTGCCTCATACCATTTTTGACCTGTGTACTACCCTTTACATTTCCCTTCCCTCCATTTTAGTAGACTTGTAGATGTCATCCACCTTAGACATACCTTTGGAAGAGGTGAAAACGTATTAGCTCTGTGGTGTGTCTGATAACTGCATAGCACTATAGTAGGAATACCTAAATAGGCAGGAGTTCTAATCCTAACACTGGCAAGTGTGTGTGAATCATGTACTGTCTTGCTCATATCATTTTTGACCTGTGTATTACCCTTTGCACTTCTCTTCACTCTAATTTAGCAGACCTGTTTACGTCATCCACCTCAGAAGTACCTTTGGAAGAAGTGGAAATGTAAAAGCTCTGTGGCACATCTGATAACTGTGTAGCACTGTAGTAGGAATGTGTAAAAAGTATGCTGAGAATAAAAATAGATCAGCACAGTAACAAGTAACTACTAAGAAAAACAAAAAAGTACCGAAGCTAACACAGCTGAAGGTAAAACAATAAACTTTAATGCACACAAAAGAGAGTAAGCACTTTCACGGTGTGCTCTCACCGCTTCATTAGACTCTAGTAGGAATACCTAGGTAAGCAGGAGTTCTAATCCCAATACTGGCAAGTGTGTGTATGCATGTGTGAATCATGTACTGTTTGGCACATACCATTTTTGACCTTTACACTTCCCTTCACTCCAATTTAGTAGATCTGTTGATGTCATCCACCTTAGAAGTACCTTTGGAAAAGGTGGAAATGTGTAATTTCTGTGGCACGTCTCATAACTGCATAGAACTATGTTAGGAATACCTAGATAGGCAGGAGTTCAAATCATAATGCTGGCAACTGTTTGTGTGTGTGTGTGAGGATTATATCTTGCATGGCTTATACCATTTTAATGTGTATACCATACACAGCTGGTGACCACCTCCCGCTGCTATTACTTTATATAGTGTGGTAACAGCATCTGCCTCACATGCATCAGGTTAAACCATTGTACAGTCCTCTGTACAGATGTGCCTGGAATATCCATATGTTTGAAACCTATACATGGATGGAAGTTGTCTGTGTGCCTTAACAATGCCCATGTATCTGATATTATAGCCAAATAGGCCACAGTGAGTGTACTGACATTTATGGCAGCATGAGATATTATACCTGACTGAAACATCATGCTGATACTATGTCTGCTGCCCTCACAGGTGGCCAGTCTTGTAGGTGAAGTACATGAGTCCAGATGCTTGGTTTTGCAAGTGAACTGTACCTGTTATGTGTCACATTAAAGGCTGGAAGAGGTGTGGACTGTCATATTGTGGTCCTAATTAGTAGGTAACAGGAACATATTGCATCTTAAGAGGGGTGTGTACACAATTTATATCCATTGCATACCACTAATGTGTCACGCATGACCCTACCTTAAGCCGTTTGTCCAACACAATTTGCTGGTCTCTGTTCAGACATCTTGGCACTGACAAGCTGTTAGGTATGCTACAGGAATGTTGAGTTCAAGTCAGATAGGCCTCAGTGATGACCACTGTGATGCAATACAGTTAACCCCAGCACAAGTGAACATGCACTGCCTGGTATTTGTACAATTGGAACATGACACCACAATAACTCATTTCATAACAATTCCCACCTATAGTGTGACCTATAGCTTGTACAGTTCAATTAAAAACATAACAATCTGGTCTGTGAAAACATGGAAATAATACTCAGTACAATAAGCCAGTTGAATGAGTGTGCACACCCTTAAACTGATATGTTGTGTATGCACCTCTTGATATGGTTGCAGCATTCATCTGTCTTGGTCTGGACTCTAACATCATAGCACATCTTCACTTGGCAATAGTTGCTCACCCTCCAAGAAACACCTTTGATTGTATATCAATGGAATTGTACAGGTTAGGGGTCACATAAAGATGAGAAACATTATGAAATGACCTTCTGTGATCTGATTGTCATACAGCACACATACCTGCCATTCTAACAGGGGTGTGTACACTTGTGATATGCACTGTATATAGGTGTTGATATAGCTGGTAGTGGTAGGCATGGGCAGAGGGTCATAACACAAGTGGACACTTCTCTGATTAATACCTGAATATCATGCCTACTCTAGTACCCATAACAATGTCAGGGCACTGCAACAACCAGTAGCTGTACACATTTATGTCTGTTGTATGCACTGACACTGATATTGCACACATGTGCAGCATGCACAACCTATGTACCCAAATGCTTGAAACCCATGTGATTAGTTTTGTGCCTTCCAGCTGAACATAAGCATACATACATCTGCTCAGGGGATTCCTGGTATACATTTCTGTTGCATATTAGTATAGCACACTGTATTTACAGTCTTGCTGCTCAATCATACTTAACCTGTTACAGCAGTATGTCTGGACAATGGCACACATAAATGGATGTCAAAGAGGACATCAGCATTGATACTGCATTAATATAGCTGCACCATACATTAGTAGTTTGATTGCACAGTGGGATTTGTTATCACTGTGAAAACCTGGAAGATGTCCAACAGTTATAAGTAGGCTATTATGTTACAATGCCATTGCTCACAGACCTGCCAATGGTTTGGCTATCATAACACAGGTATATGTGTATGTGACTACAGATATCAGTCACAAATGTGCTTATTGTCCAGCAGAACACTGTACAGTTGAATGTTATTAATTCAATATATCACATGCAGTTCAACACACATGTCTGCAACAGTACTTTACTATGCACATGTTCTCTATAGGTCTCTTAGCTTTACAAGGCAAACATGTCATACTCATAATCACAGGTAACATGGATATGGAAAACATCCCATTAACTGGCCTAGCAGTGGCACAGTCACAACTGTTTGACAGACACCCCTGTGGTTGTCATATATGAGCTGTTTTTCCCAGGGCGAGTCAGGCTCCTGAGCTATGATCCCACCTCGCAACTTCTCAGAGCATCACATCTGGACAAA
>NC_056730.1:161671358-161708858 GCF_019279795.1 Protopterus annectens | reverse complement strand
GGCAGATGGGGTGGTATTTCCCAGGGTCTGTAGTCACACCTCATTTATGGAGAGGGGTGACTATAGCAGTGCACAATTCAGTAGGGACAAAGCCTGAGGTGAGGCTGTGCTTGAACAAGGCACACAGGTAAGGTGCCAAGTCAGTCTGTAGTTCATGTAGAACACAGACAGTGATATTGTCAGGTCCCCTAGAAACTGTATTCTTGGCCTTGGACAATGGTGTTTTAACCTGTGCTGCAGTAATACTGGGTGCCTGGCAGTGTACTGGTATTGTGCTTGGTCCTTTGGGGGTGAGAAGGGTAATGTTTGCACTCAAGATGCCAGTATATTGAAATTATTTGTTGGATCAGTCTAGGAGGTACCATTGTTTAGTAGCTCAGTACAAATCTTGGTATTGCCATGCAGATTCTTTACATAACTGTATAAGGCCTTGTGGTTGTCTTTATTATGTGCTCCAATTCTGTTCTCACAGCTAACTTTGTAGTATTTGATGAGGGATCTCAACATTTAATTGAGGCTGATAAGGGTTTATTTCCTGTCTTGGGACTTCACCTTATTCCATATCAGTTCCCTTCTTCTGTTGTACAGTTTCTTTATGGCAGGGGACCACGAGATCAGCTTCCTATTTTTGGAGGTGAGGGTCCTGGTTGTATTGGGTAAGGCAGTATCCATGCATTTGTGTTTGTGTTCATTTTGCATTGTTGTTTGATTCAGCTGTCATGCAACTAGTCTCCATTTGCATGGCTACCATGAGGTTAGCCACTTCTGATTTTATGAGGCCATAGTTAGCTTTGGAAAGGGTTTTCATGGCGGTTACCTCTGCAGGGCAGGGGGTAGAAGGGCTGTGTATTTCCAAAGGTGATCAATTTCTGTTCAGATATAACAAGGGAGGAGTTGACTATTGGTGTAGAGCAACAGTTGCCCATGTTAGGAAGGATCAGGTCAATGTGATGGGCATGTGCATAGGTAAATGAGTAGCTTTCCCAGTTATTGGTGGGATAGTTGAAGTCAACCATATGAGAGTGTTAGGATGGACACTAATATTCTCCAGGGTATTTATGGATGTGGAGTGTGAGTTTTGGGACATGTTTCAGGACCTATAGCAAGTTACAACCTAAACCACTGTCTTACCCAATGTCAGCTACGTCTGCAGGATCTATAATTCATAATGGTGGTCTACCACTCTTGAGGTGTGTGCATCCTTAATGAATATGAAAATACCACCACCTTTGGAGCTTCAGTCCAAGTTCTGTAGCCAAAAGCTGTGGAATGAATTATAGGCTGGTACTGCAGGGGTGCTTCCTGCTGCCTTTAACCAGCTCTCTGTTACAGCAGAGATGTCATTGTTCCCCATTTTAAGGAATACTTCCAGTGAGTGCATTTTCAGATTTAGAATTCTAGTGTACATCATGACCCTCTGATTACATGTCTTTGTAGCTGTCATATATGTATGTATATTTCTGTATATATATATATATATATATATATATATATATATATATATATATATATATATATATATATATATGCCTATATGTGGATAGAAATGTGGATGTATATCTCTGTATTTATATATATGTATTATGTATAGATTTGTCCACATATATGCATCTCCATACATATATACATGTATATGGAGACTATCAGACTGATTCTACAGACTCCTTTCCCTGATGTTGGATGGCTGTACTAACTGATATGTTTGAGATGTCATCACTATTTTGTAGGGCTCAGATGTGGTTATGGTACATTGCTTTCATCATAGTTTACAAGGCCCTGGGTCCAAGACTTTGCAGGCCTTATTATTTTGTTGCAAAGCAGAACAGTTCTGCTATGGAGGAAAGGATAAGATCAATAATTAAAAGAGATCCTTAGTGTGGGCCCCTTCACCCCCATTTAGACAACATTGGGTCAGATTTGTTGCAGTTAGAGTTTGAAAGTGTGGATTCGATGTCTGACTGCACTACATTCATATATATATATATATATATATATATATATATATATATATATATATATATATATATATTTGATATATATATATATTTGATAATATATATATATATTATATATATATAAATATATATTTGTTTCTCTCCCTAATGTTGTGCGACCCTGGAGTTGGTATATATAGTTAGGGGGTGGGGAGCGCAGCCCCCTCACATTGGGAGAGGTGGGTGATGAAGCCCCCACCACCCAGTTTCCTTTACAAGAAGAAAATAAAACAAAAAGTACAGATTTTAAAGGAAAATAGGTGGGGGGTTTCACCCCCTACACCTCCCAATGTGGGGGACTGTACCCCCCACACACCGCTAACCATATATACCAACTCCAGGGTCGCACGGCATTGGGGAGGGGGACAAATCCCAGTTTTATGCCTTGAATACTGGTTTTCGATCAAATGAACTTTTGATCAAATGGATTTCGATCAAATGGTCTTTTGATCATGTGAAGTAGACCCATTTATATATATATATATATATATATATATATATATATATATATATATATATATATATACACATACCCACACACACACATTTTATATATATATATATATATATATATATATATATATATATATATATACACACACACACACACACACACACACACACACACACACACATATATATATATATATATATATATATATATATATATATATATATATATAAATGCATTTTCCGTACTGTTGAATGACTGTGCTGCATGATATATTTGAAAAAACATCAGATGTATCTACAGTGCAGATGGCTTAGTCGTAAATTGCTGTAGCTATGTTGTGCAGGGTCCTGGGTTGAAGACATGCAAGGGCTGATTATTTTGTTGCTGGGCAGAACAAGGGCTGTTGGATACAGAGTGAGTAAGGCACTTTTAAGCAGCTGTAAGTGGGTTTACATGGGTTTGGGCAGTTGTAAGCAATGCTATCATCCGATTAAATATGCTTACAAATAGTTAGCCCTAAAAGTGCTTAATCTGCGTAAGTATTGCTTAGTGCCGTGCAAACAGGCTTAATCCCACTTACTACTGCTTACTCCTGCTTACCTCCTGCACTAATTTCTTTAAAATAAAAGAAAAAAGGGGTGATAGAAGTGGTGGAAAGGGGGCATGAAGAGGGTAAAAGAATATGAAAGATAGCTAGGAATGTGCAGTATGGTTGTAGGGAAGGTCCATGGCTGTTCATTTCTTTTACAACAATAGTTGTGCATATATACTGAATTTGGAGATAAATTTGGACACTCAAACCCCTGAGAGAGAGGGATAAGGACAACAATAATGTGTTGTGAAGTCAATTAGACAGGATTACATGTGTCCAGCAGACATGTGTGTGAAATGGACAGCTATGTATGGGATGACATTTTTTTTTTGGGAACAGATTGCCCTTTTTTTAAGGTGAGAGTGGGATGTTGGGGAAGGATAGTAGGTATATTTAGGGAGGTAGGTTAGGTAAGAAGACAGATAAGATGGGTCTATATTAGAACATCAAAGTTTCAGAACTTCGAATGTTCTAATATCGACCCCTATTCAACGAAAGCTGAAAATATCGAAGCAACAGAAAACCAAAGTTTTTCCTAGGGAAAAAAATTTGGTAATCCATTTCTGTTGCTATGGTATTTTCAGCACTGTGGTGGAAAGTTACGGGTCATGTTCAGGTAAGTGTGTGATGAGCCATATCATTGCTGGAGCCTTCCTGTGTCCTGATAGAGTGCTCTTCAAACTATCTGGAGATATACAGATCTGAGTATATTTTTCTGGCACTTCAGAGTTGTGTACTGGTAATTGTTGTTTGACTAATTTTATATCATTGCTGGCTAACTTCAGAGTTGTGCACTGTTATTTTTGCTTCACTGTATAGTTTTTCAGATCTCTGCTGAAGGTGTTTCTCCCCCCTCCCCCTATTTCTCTTTGTCTTAAGTTGGTATAACTGGTTTTACATCCTGTGTGTTATCTTACCCTCTCAAGGATTACTTTCATAAAGTTAGACCCTCTTAGTAAAGAAGTCTGCATATCATTGCTGGAGTCTTCCTGTGTCTTGACAGAGTGCTCTTCAAACTATCTGGAGATATACAGAGCTGAGTATATTTTTCTGGCACTTCAGAGTTGTGTACTGGTAATTGTTGTTTGACTAATTTTATATCATTGCTGGCTGACTTCAGAGTTGTGCACTGTTATTTTTGCTTCACTGTACAGTTTTTCAGATCTCTGCTGAAGGTGTTGGTTTTCCCATATCCACCCTCCCTATTCCTGTGTTGTTGTTTACATTTGGAGGCTTTTGCAGTTGCACGCCCCCACTGTAGATTTGATCTGGGACACTCCCCCCAGTCCCATCTCTTTACCTCATTCTACCTAATAGACTCCTTCTGCACTTTTTAGTCATTTTTAATTTAATTGCATTTTTTAAACTGTTTGGTCTAACATTGCTACATACTCAAATGTGCTAGCTCGCACTGCATTTGAATTGTTTTGACTGCTGTTTTAGCTACTTTTCTGTATATATATATATATATATATATATATATATATATGTATATATTTATATATATAAACCTTTCCTGTAACTAGTGTAGTCCAGATTCAGATTTGCTGTATCCAGGACTGTATGTAAGCTTCGGAGCACCCCAAGCTTTCTATGTTGGAGGGAAGCCTTCTAGCTTATCAGTGGGAGTGGTAAGCACTAGGTAACCTATCTACCACATAAGGAGTGGTTCTGGTCCAGAAATTGTAGTTATTGGCCGTTTGGACAGTTTTTCCGTCTCTCTCAACTTTCTGATTTAAAAGCCCACATTTGCACTTATTTCCCCCCTTTCCTGTAACTAGTTTAGTCCAGATACAGATTCTTAGTTTTAGCACTTGAATTTGCTTATTCATGATCAGCACTTGTTCAGAACTTGTAAGCACTAAATAACCTACTAATTACTACAGCACTCAACCTTTCTCATTACCTAGAGGAAAACAGTTTTGGTACTTACTTTCCTCACTTGCTTAGAGAAAAACAGCTCTTGTACTCACTTTCCTCACTTATCTAGAGGAAAATAGTTTTTTATTCAGGCATGTCCAAGGGTCAGCTCCAAGTGTTCTCTCCTGTCTATCTGATGAATCTGGGTATCTTGGGGCAATGTAGAAATTGCCTCATGTACACAGACAACCCTCTTCTCCTACAACCCAACACTACAATCTGTGAAAGATGCACTTATCTAGCCAAACTGGAGGTAAAGCTCTCTCCAATCAAGACTGAACTTGACAGTCAAGAGGAGAAGGTAAACACTTGCACCACACCACACTCATCACATAGTCTCACTAAATCTACACCACCAAAATCCACACATAGAAACACAAAAACATTCACGGAGGCTCTTAATAATAATCTGCTCAAGCATCAGAGACCTCCAAAGCAGAAATGCAAGCAACCTCCACCCCCCAAAACAACCCAAATGACACATAGCCCACAGACTCAGTGTGCCACTCAACCACTGCCAATAAGGCAAAACAACATACCCAACACACTAGTCATAGGTGACTCTATAGTCAGGCACACTGATGTCCCTCTAACCAGGCTAAACAAGGAGAAGGTTACTGTCAGCTGCCTGTCGGGTGCCAGGATCCGCCACATAATCCACGCAATCAGGTCACTCCACAACAAGTACAAATATGACTCTGTCATTGTCCATGTTGGTGTGAACGGCCTGAGATGTACCTCCCTTGACTATATGAAAAGAGACATGGAAGAGCTCTCTGATCTTGTAGCCCAGCCAGGTATGATCCTAGCCCTGAGTAGCATTCTGCCATCACCCAGAATCATGCCGCAGTACAAGGACAAAATGATTGACTTCAACAATTGGCTAAGCTTCTGGTGCCATTCTAAAAAGATCCAGTATCTGTCTGCCTGGGATGACATGGTCGACAGACCATGATGCTTTGCCAGAGATGGCCCACACCTGTCACCCCTGGGATTCTGGATACTGGCTAAGGTTCTTGCCGCCCCTATAGTGCCTTTTTTTGGCAAGGTTCAAATGACAAATTCACCACCATAACAGGAACAGGCAAGCAAAAACTGAGGGTGATGCTACTCAATGCTAGAAGTCTAAATCTCAAAACGCACTCACTCGAAGCACTCCTAAAAATGGAGAACACTGATATCTGTGCAGTGACTGAGACCTGGTTCAAGGCTCCAGAGAGCACCCCTGCACTACCAAGCTATAACTCATACCACACTTTTCGGCCATGTAACCTGGACCAGAACACCAAAGGTGGAGGAGTGTCCATATTCATTAAGGATATCCACACTTCCAGGCTAGTTGCTCAGCATAATGCAGCCAAGGTTATCCAAGTGCAACTAACTCTGGGCAAAACTGCAATCCAAATTGTAGCTTGCTAAAGATCACCCACCATGCCCCAGGATTCCCACTCCTCTTTTCTTGATGTACTGGAAAATATTAGGGTTCAACCAAACACCCTAATAATGGGTGATTTCAACTACCCCACCATTAACTGGGAAAACTACTCATGTACCAACTCCTTTGCTCAACGCTTTCTGGAATTCATAAACTCCAATGCACTGGATCAACTTATCCACACCCCCACCAGGGGCAACAATATCCTAGATCTAGTCATTACCAACATGAGTGACCGGTGTTCCACACCTGAAGTCAATGCCTCATTGGTCCGATCCGACCATAAGCTAATTACCCTAGATATCCACATCCTGTCCCCACCCCCCATTAAGGGAACCATGGTAAAAAATTTCTCCAAACCAACTTCATGCTTCTTAAGACAGAAGTGGTGAACTTCATGACGCTCATGCAGATGGACAATGCAGTTACAACTACTGAATCCTACACAATTGCACTTTATAAGCACTTACATGAGTGCATCGATCGTGCTATCCCAGACAGAACCAAGACACTATCCTCCAAAAAAAGGAAGCCAATCTGGTGGTCCCCTGCCATAAATAAACTGTACAACAGAAGGAAGAAACTGTTGCAAAAGAGAGTAAAATCCCACAAATGGGGGAGCTTCCTGGTCAACCTCAGTAAGAAGCTGCGATCCCTGATAAAATCCTCCAAAGCTAGTTACAAAAACAAAATCACCACTGATTCTAAAGACAACCACAAAGCATTCTATAGCTATGTCAAGAATCTCAATGGCAACACTCAGATCTTCTCTGAGTTACAGCACAATGGCACTAAATATACAGACCCAACTGATATTGCCAACATCCTGGCAGATGGGTTCAGTGCTAACTTTACCCCCATCTCACTCCCTAAAAAGCCCATCTCTATACCAGAAGAATACAAAGTTCCGGTAATCACGGCTGCACAGGTAAAAAACACACTCTCCAAAGCCAAGAACACAGCATCCATGGGACCAGACAAAATCCCAGGCTGCATTCTACATGAACTACAGAACAAACTGGCACCCCACCTAAGTACCATGTTCAATCATAGCCTCACCTCAGGCTTTGTGCCTGCTGAATGGCGCACAGCAACGGTTATCCCACTCCACAAGAGGGGAGCCACCACGGACCCCGGGAACTACTGCCCCTTTAGCCTGATAAGCCTGGTCTGCAAGGCCATGGAACGTATCATCATGGAACTTATAAACAAAGACATTGGCAATCTCCAAACTCTGGACCCCACCCAGTTCGGGTTTGTAAAAGGCAGATCATGTCTCCTAAACCAGATAGACTTTTTTGAAGCAGTCACCAAAGCCGTAGACAAGGGTAAGGTGGTTCACACAGCCTATCTAGATCTTGCCAAGGCTTTCAACACCATTCCCTAGTCTGGAATTATAGATACACTCACTAAACTAGGTATAAATCCCTATGTCACAAGATGGGTTGCCAACTGTCTCACTGACAGAACCCACACTGTGAAAGTAGCAGACTCCAAATCCGACTTTAGACCAGTGACAAGTGGAGTACCACAGGGTTCAGTCCTAGGTCCTGTCCTGTTTGGTATCTACTTCCCTGAAGTACAGGCTAACACAGAAGGTCTTTGGCTAATGAACTTCACAGATGACTGCAAACTAGGAGCCATAATCGAAACTCCTAACGATGTGGGCATCCTACAAAAGGGCCTTACTGAGACAGATGCCTGGTGTCAAAGCCATGGCCTCAAGCTCAATACCAAAAAGTGCATTGTCATCCCCTATGGAAAAAAACTCTGTACCCATGAACTACAACATAGGTGGTAGTATACTTAACACCAAAAGTGTGATAAGAGACCTTGGGATACAGGTGGACAGTAATCTCTCCTTTGATAATCACATCGCTACAGTAGTCAGGAAATCCTTCTACGTGGCATACCTCATCACAAAAGGTTTCTCATCCAGAAAAAAGAGGTCATTGTTCCCCTCTACTCATCACTCATTTGACCCATTATAGAGTACAATGCTTCTTTTGGTATGTACCTCAAAAGACATCTACAACAACTGGAAATGCCAGAGAAATACCTCACAAAGAGGATTACTGGCCTCAAACAGATGCCCTACGCAGACCGTCTCAAAAAACTCCAGCTTTACTCCGTCGCATATCGCCTACTCAGAGGTGATCTCTGCCTAACATACAAAGCTATGTCAAACCCAGAGCTGTTGGATATGCTCCACTTAAAGAAATCCCAATCCCTCCGAGCTACATGCTCTAGGGACCTAAACCTTGTCACCACAATAAACAGAACATGCCGGATGGATATATTCCTGTTCCAGAGACTTCCCATACTCTGGAATAAACTACCTATCTATATCAAACAAAGCTCCTCATTAGCATTCTTCAAGAAAAATCTTGATGATTGGATGGGAAATAGGAAATTCACCCCAGGGATCACCTCTGTGGCTCTACTCGACAGTGGCACAGGAAAATAATTTTCTTGGGTGGCAAAAGCCAGGGTACTTTTTTGGCTGGGATTGTATAGGCCCCAGGGCCGATAGCCTAGTATCTACCTATGAACCTATGAGTGCGGGTTAGGTTAGTTAGGGTTAGGGTGCGGGTTAGGTATGTGTGCGATTGTGTGGACGTGAGGGTTAAGGCGGGGTAGGTGAGTTAGGGATAGGGCACGGGTGAGGTGAGTGTACAATAGTGACGGACCTTAGGGTTAAGGTTTGGGTTAAGGTAAGTGTATAGTTAGTGGTGTGTTTATAGTTTAGTGTAGGGTTAGGTGTAAGATTTTAGGTGTATGTATGTGGATTGCTGTTTGTTTGGTGTGCTTGTGTTGTGTGTATGTGTTTTGGAACAGCAAATTTTTTCCCTAGGAAAAAATTCCCTGTTCTGTATGTTCAATGTTTTCAACTTTCGCTGAATAGGGATCAATATTAGAACATTCAAAGTTTTGAAACTTCGATGTTCTAATATAGACACAACAAGACAGACAAGACAGCATACAGGGGTGGTATATGACACATGTGGGGGTAAACACCTTGGACAGGGAGGGGTGTTTGGTAATTCGAAGCACACAAGCCCACAAATGCTTACAGTGGGACTGAGGTCCACACCCATGGACAGCTACCACTGCTCCTTCACAGCCCCAAAGGTAGCTCTGCCTGGGGCTGAACAGGAGGGGCAGGCTGACCCTCTAATTGCACCATGCGGCCCTCAATCTGGCATAGAAGATATCCCAATTCCTTGCGGAGCTCACTACACACCAGACCCCAGACCTGGCTTCAGGTGACAGGATCCTGTCCGCGCCTGCACCCGGGGGGATGAGTCCCATCCCCTGAAGTGGTTCCAATCGAAGGTGGTGCAGAACCAGCGGACAAGGAGGTCCCAGGGTGGGTCCCAGATGTGCTGGGGCCAGGTGCCACAGTCAGATAAGGACAGAGAGGCAAATCCACTGGGATCAGCCTTCCCTGATGTGCTATGGTGTTGCAGTTTTAGAACAGATGTTGGTTAGTAATGGTAAACACATTCCAGGATTAGTTAGAATAGCATGCATGAGTATTCCCATTAACCCAAAACAACAGATATGGAACATCTGCACAGCAAACAGAACACATGCATATATGGAAACTCAGTGGGCATTACACCGGCATGCAGGTTACATTGATAACAACAGGCCACCAATCATAGCATTTGAACAGGGAACATTAATGGGAATATATTTCAACATTTGTATAACACCAGGACACATGTCCCAGCAGTAGGTTTGGTGGAAAACATACCCATTCATTTATGTGTTTAAATTACTGTTGAAGATAAGGTGGGAGAGAGAGAGATGTCAGTTAACAAATGTAGATTCTTGCAGTGATCACTGCTTTAATGATCATTGATCTACTCATTACTCTACAGCTATTATTACAACAACTATGGCCTTGGGTTGAGCAGTGGTATATTTGTACACAGTATAATTATAGCCTTCTTATAGCTACTTTATACTTTCACATACCAGGAAGACCTGTGGAGGGAATGTTTGTTAATACTACATGACTGTTTCTACCCATATTCACATAGTCAGGGTTACATATGTGCACTCATACTGTGTGTGTGTGTGTGTGTGTGTGTGTGTGTGTGTGTGTGTGTGTGTGTGTGTGTGTGTGTGTGTGTGTGTGTGTGTGTGTGTGTGTGTGTGTGTGTGTGTGTGTGTGTGTGTGTGTTACTGACATACTCTGCCTTGATTTCTGTTGAGTCACCCAGGTTGTTGGTAGCAGGGACAAGTAGCTGTGACAGACAGCAAGACACTTTTGAACATCTCTTGGGGGAGATCATTTGGTGTATTTACTTATCTTGCTGTAATTTGCAGCCTTGGGGTTGGACTGTGGATATTGGACACAGTATTACTACTGGCTTCTTATAGCTACTTTACACCTGGTTTCACCTGGAAGATCTGTGGAGGGAATTTATGTTGACACTACCTGACTGTTTCTACACATATTTATGAAATCCTACTTGAAATTATGCATACAGCTTACTACCACTCCTGAGATTCGTACCGTGGATGTTTCTTCTAAAAATACAACAGGTTTGCATTTCATCAGAACGAGATATTGAGAAACTGCTGTCACTTCCCTGAATGTTTTTTTTCTAATTTTCTGTTGGTTGCACAATCTGTCCTTGCGATTACAACATTCTTTTATATACATTCCTGTACATATCTTTTGACATAGCACAGCGTGAAAAACAGTGGTTAACAGAACATTACTATTCTGATAGTAAAACTTAGTAAAAAATACATGTATCAGAGCGAAACACAGCTGAAGTCATCCAAACACATCTAAATACCACAGTTCAATTCGATGTAAATCTTTTATTCAACCTTCAGACAAATCAGGTAAGCACTTTCACCCAAAAGGGCTTCATCAGACCATAAAGCATTACTAGTACAGACTCATTATATTTGATAAAAGGCGCCAAAATCTAAACTCAAATGCATTCTTAAAGTGACAACTCCTTATTCATATATAAGCACACTTCTCAAAATATATTAATACCCTATAATAAAATTCATATAATCTAACCACTTAAAACATATAAAACTATATAAACTGTGACTATGCCAAAAGCACACTAATAGCTGATACATACAATGATGTTATCTAAACCCTCTAGATTTTAAAAAAGGTTTCAGAGGCATCTTCTCATTGAAACCTGGATAAACATCTGTCCTGAAAAATACATATACTTCTATTATATATATGTGTGAAAGACATATTCAAAAGCACACAAATACTCAATAGCGAAGGTGGTGCAGAACCAGCGGACAAGGAGGTCCCAGGGTGGGTCCCAGATGTGCTGGAGCCAGGTGCCACAGTCAGATAAGGACGGAGAGGCAAATCCACTGGGATCAGCCTTCCCTGATGTGCTATGGTGTTGCAGTTTTAGAACAGATGTTGGTTAGTAATGGTAAACACATTCCAGGATTAGTTAGAATAGCATGCATGAGTATTCCCATTAACCCAAAACAACAGATATGGAACATCTGCACAGCAAACAGAACGCATGCATATATGGAAACTCAGTGGGCATTACACCGGCATGCAGGTTACATTGATAACAACAGGCCACCAATGATAGCATTTGAACAGGGAACATTAATGGGAATATATTTCAACATTTGTATAACACCAGGACACATGTCCCAGCAGTAGGTTTGGTGGAAAACATACCCATTCATTTATGTGTTTAAATTACTGTTGAAGATAAGGTGGGAGAGAGAGAGATGTCAGTTAACAAATGTAGATTCTTGCAGTGATCACTGCTTTAATGATCATTGATCTACTCATTACTCTACAGCTATTATTACAACAACTATGGCCTTGGGTTGAGCAGTGGTATGTTTGTACACAGTATAATTATAGCCTTCTTATAGCTACTTTATACTTTCACATACCAGGAAGACCTGTGGAGGGAATGTTTGTTAATACTACATGACTGTTTCTACCCATATTCACATAGTCAGGGTTACATATGTGCACTCATACTGTGTGTGTGTGTGTGTGTGTGTGTGTGTGTGTGTGTGTGTGTGTGTGTGTGTGTGTGTGTGTGTGTGTGTGTGTGTGTGTGTGTGTGTTACTGACATACTCTGCCTTGATTTCTGTTGAGTCACCCAGGTTGTTGGTAGCAGGGACAAGTAGCTGTGACAGACAGCAAGACACTTTTGAACATCTCTTGGGGTAGATCATTTGGTGTATTTACTTATCTTGCTGTAATTTGCAGCCTTGGGGTTGGACTGTGGATATTGGACACAGTATTACTACTGGCTTCTTATAGCTACTTTACACCTGGTTTCACCTGGAAGATCTGTGGAGGGAATTTATGTTGACACTACCTGACTGTTTCTACACATATTTATGAAATGCTACTTGAAATTATGCATACAGCTTACTACCACTCCTGAGATTCGTACCGTGGATGTTTCTTCTAAAAATACAACAGGTTTGCATTTCATCAGAACGAGATATTGAGAAACTGCTGTCACTTCCTGAATGTTTTTTTTCTAATTTTCTGTTGGTTGCACAATCTGTCCTTGCGATTACAACATTCTTTTATATACATTCCTGTACATATCTTTTGACATAGCACAGCGTGAAAAACAGTGGTTAACAGAACATTACTATTCTGATAGTAAAACTTAGTAAAAAATACATGTATCAGAGCGAAACACAGCTGAAGTCATCCAAACACATCTAAATACCACAGTTCGATTCGATGTAAATCTTTTATTCAACCTTCAGACAAATCAGGTAAGCACTTTCACCCAAAAGGGCTTCATCAGACCATAAAGCATTACTAGTTCAAACTCATTATATTTGATAAAAGGCACCAAAATCTAAACTCAAATGCATTCTTAAAGTGACAACTCCTTATTCATATATAAGCACACTTCTCAAAATATATTAATACCCTATAATAAAATTCATATAATCTAACCACTTAAAACATATAAAACTATATAAACTGTGACTATGCCAAAAGCACACTAATAGCTGATACATACAATGATGTTATCTAAACCCTCTAGATTTTAAAAAAGGTTTCAGAGGCATCTTCTCATTGAAACCTGGATAAACATCTGTCCTGAAAAATACATATACTTCTATTATATATATGTGTGAAAGACATATTCAAAAGCACACAAATACTCAATAGCTAATAAATAAAATGATGTTATCTAAGCCCTCTAGATTTTAAAAAAGGTTTCAGAGGCACCTTCTCATTGAGATCTGGAGAAACATCTGCCCTGAACCTAATCATCCGTTTGGCCTCTTGTGTCTCTGTACGAGTCCTTGTATCACCACCACTAAAACTGGTGAATAACACTTCAATGGCTCTGAATATGAACATGTGTGAATCACCTCTCTCTAACACGTGCTTGGATAGTGCATTAACTGTAGAGCTAATCTTAATTTGATACATGTGCTCACACATCATATCTCTAAGTTTCCTGTCTGCCTTACCCACATAGAATCCATCACATGCTACACATGTAGCAAGATAAACCACGTGTTCAGACAGACAGTTAGCATAGACATGAAAATCATAGCTCATGCTATTCAAATGGTGCACAAAAATGCTACTGGAGTTTATTAAATGGCAAAAATTACAACGAGTGCATGGAAACGTACCATAAACACTATAAACATTCACCATCCTACCATTCTTGGGATAGCACAACAACTTCTTCATGTGAGATCTATTCTTATACACAAAACTTGGTGTATCCCCTACTACCTCCCTAACCACAGGCTCCACCGGCAACACCTCCCAGTGTGATCTAATCACATCTCTAACGTCGCCCACATCCATCGTATAGAAAAGAGGGATCCTGACTCTACTATGCTCCACTGTAACTACTGGGTGCTCCAATCCTACCTGATCAGTGACCGTTTCCTGAGAATCTGCAACATAGGGGGTATCCACATCTCTCCTTAAAACAGATATCCCAGCAACTTCCATCTGATCTCCTCATTCTTATATGCCCTAGACTTAAATCTCTCACATAGTTCCTCTAACTCAGCGTCAAAGCCTTCCTGGGAGGGATTGTAATGAGAGGTCCTCATGGCTTGACCTCTGACAACATTCCTCAATACATAACCTGGGTGCATGCTATATCTGTGTAGTAAAGCATTCCAATGGCATGATTTCCTGAATACCCCAGTATTCAGCATCCCTTTAGCCCCTCTCTCTACATACACATCCAAGAATGAAATCCACACATCTGAAAACTCATATGTGAACTTCAAAACACTAGAAAGTCCATTCAGTTTGTTAAAGAATGTAGTAAGTTCACTAATGTTCCCTGTCCAGATGAAAAAAAAGTCATCCACAAAACGTCTGTAAAAGTACACCCTATGACGAAAATCAACCAGTTCAAACAATCTTCCTCCCAGGTGGCCATATAGTGGTTGGTGTAGCTGTTGACACAGGAAGTGCCCATAGCTATGCCATCCCTTTGCAAATAACACTGAGAATCAAAACTAAAAATGTTATTCTCCAACACTACTTCTAAAAACAAAACGATGAGATCCATAGCATCAACACTCAATTCTGTGTGACCCTTAAGGTATTCATGCACCCTTTGAACACCCTCACCATTAGGGATGACTGTAAAGAGGGATTTAAAATCCAATGTTACCATAAAATAACTCAAATCAATGGGCACTCCATGCATATGCTTATAAAGATCTAAGAGGAACTGCTTCGTATCCCTTAACACATAAATATTAGAATCCAAAAACATATAAACCCAAGAAGGACCAGGAGTAGGCTGCAGGTTCCAGTATAAAAATTGTTTATTGTAGAACAAATCACAGAGTAAAAAACATAAGCGCTTTCATAGGTATGTACCCCACTTCATCAGATGTGATTATATTACATCCTAACCTTCATTTTACACTCTAAAAGCACTAGTCACATGTTGCTAAATAATCACATGGCCTAAATATTTAAAACCATATATACATTTATATTAAAAGTATATATATATATATATATATATATATATATATATATATATATATATATAAAATATGAATTCTCTCTTGTTGAAGTAATAACAATATACTTAAAACATTCGTATACAGAAATTTCATATATAAAAAACTAACAATTCCACTCAAATAAATATAAAGAAATATATACAAAAATTCATCTAAAGAGGGGTCTTTTCTGTAATATAGGCTTTAGAGGGACATAGTCATTCAGACCATGCCCACTATCTGCCTTAAGCCTCACAATCCATTTGGCTTCTAATGCTTCTGTCTTATTTCAGACATCACCACCTCTAATACTTTCATATACCCTCCCTGTTACAAGGAATTTAAAAGTGTGTTCATCATTGGTATCACTAATGTGTTTAGAAAGTGCACTGACTCTATGCTTTCTGTTAATGTGGTAAACATGCTCCCTGATCAGATCTTTAAGTACTCTGTCAGTTTTTCCAACATAAAATCTTAAACATTTTAAGCAGTGTGCAAGATACACAGCATGTTTGGTGTTACATGTAGCCGAAACCTTAAAATTATACTTTCTTTTCTCATCTGGGTGCACAAATTCAGAACTAGTGTCCAAATAACTGCAAAAATTACAATGCCTACACATAGTCGTACCTTCACATTCTGAGGCATTAATCTTATTTCTTGGAAAACATAACTCTCTTAAGTGACAGCTCATTTCTAAACAAAAATTGGGGTTCCTGTTCTATAATGTTGCTAACAGCCTTATCAGAAGACAAGAGTCCCCAATTTTTCCTAACTATGCCCGTGTACATCTGTACATCACATGAATAATACAAGGGTACACTAAAGGTCCCTTTACCACTAGCATTACTCCCTCTCCTGTTGACCTGCCTCTTAGAAAAATATGGTTGTGCCAATGAATCTCTAAGCTTGGCTACCTCCTCTATACTGTTCTTCACCATCTTAACATTATAGCCTCTCTCTATCAGTTCTTTAGTAATGCCTTCAGTGCATTTCAAGAAATCAGAGTCTCTGCCATTAAGTCTAAAGACCCTGAAAGCCTGATTCCTCACCACACTTTTGAAAATGTAGGGGGGATGCATACTGTCATATGACAGTAAGCTGGTAACATGGCATGATTTCCTGTACTGCTTCATATACAGTCTATTATCCTCACCTACCAATACTGCCACGACTAAAATGTTTATAACCTTATCTGAGTATGTAAATGTGAACCTTAAAAATGCAGTGCTTTCAGTAACATACTGTATAAACTCAGTTAGCTTTTGCTTAGTTCATCCCCACACAATAAAGAGGTCATCGACAAACCTTCTGAAAAAAGAGATGTGTTTACTGTAAGGACCTCTTAACATGTATTCAGATTCCCATACCACCATTACTGCATTGGCGTAGCTATTGGTACATGAAGTGCTCATAGCTACGCCATTGTTCTGCCAGTAAAACTCATCCCCAAACAGGAATACATTACAATGCAACACTGTCTCTAGCAAATCCTTAATAAGTTTAACCTGTTTTGCATTAAAATTAGAATAAGTCCTGAGAAGTTTCTCTATACTATCTATGCCTAAGTCGTTAGGTATCATGGTAAAAAGTGATACTACATCCATAGTGACCAAAATGTAACTATCCCTTTCATTCAGTACTTCCATGTGTTCACATAGATCAGTTAAAAAATGTTCAGTATCTCTTAGTACCTGTTGTACTTCATTGAGTAAGGGTCTCAAATTCTTCTCTCTCTCTCTCTCTCTCTCTATATATATATATATATATATATATATATATATATATATATATATATATATGTATGTATATATATATAAATATATATATATATATATATATATATATATATATATATATATATATATATATGTATGTATATATATATATATATATATATATATCTATGTATATATATATATATGTATATATCTATATGTATATATATATATATGTATATGGAGATGGATTCCGTGGACCACCCTCTCCCAGAGACTATTGGTCTCATTGGTGGACAGGTCTTATCTTTGTGAATTTTAGGTAATCCCTGTATACTAGGGATTACAGGGTGTTCTATGAGAAAATAATCATATATCTCCTTAGTTATAGAGCCCTCACTCAACAGTATGTCTAATTTTAGTTTAATCTGATGTACCATTTTATCGATCTTCAGACGATTAATCTTTGTGTAAAATCTAACATCACATAACATATTAAACATGGCTTGTTTGTATTTATCAGCATCCATAATGACAATAGGCCCGCCCTTATCAGCGGGCCTAATCACTATATCTGTATTTTCCTGTAGCTGTACTAAAGCCATCAGTTCACTTCTACTAAGATTATTTTTCCTGAAGCCATTATAACATACATTTTTAACATTTTGTAATCTATACACATCCTGTATACACATGGTTTCAAAGGCATGTATCAGTGGATTTACAGGTGGTACATAAGAGCTGGGTTTCTTAAATACATTTATCTGTGCATCATTACCATTAAACATCAATTTAAGTGTTAAATTCCTACAAATAACTTCAGTGGTATCAGAATACCTACTTGGTATAAAAGAAAGTCCTTTCTACAAAATGTTCATCTCATCATTGGAAAGTACATAGCTTGATAAATTTCAAATTAAGCCTTCTTGTGAAAGAAGGCTTTCTTGATGTTGCCCGATCCAGTCATCTGCCCCTCGAATTTTCTTTTTTTCCGACTTCTGTTTCTCCCCCTTGTCCTGGAATCTAAGTCTCTTACAGGTAGGGGAAAGCAGTGTTTTTGTTGCACTAAAGGGTGAACACCAACAGCATTCTGTTGTAAACCGACAGGTACATCAGATTCAGCTGACTGATGCGCTTGCGCTGTTGTCAGAAGTACTTTCTGTCTTGCTCTAGTTCTGTTCCCTCTATCATTCGGTTGTACTAAATCAACTTGTATCGCCCCATTCAAGGCTGTGGAATTGCTCGCAGTAGTCTGCAATAAAGCCGTATCCACTTCTGCTTCTTTCTCAACAGTGCTCTGTCTCCAAAGCTCCCTTTCACCAGCTGGAATCTCCTGTTGCTCGTCAGTCCTTCTAGTTAATGTACACGTATGCTCCATATTAGACGTGCTTTCGATGAACCTTGGCCAAGAAAAGACGTTACCAAGTGAGAAATCCTTCTGGTCTCTCTCCACTTTCCTCATTTTTAGTTTGCTGAACTTATGCTCATATGTGGAGAAAGAATCTAACGTCTCCACAAAATAAGTGTCCAAGATGGAAGTATCAAAGAGGGATAGCAACTCACCATATAATGTTTAGATAAAAAAAGATAGAGATAGTATTTCCCTTTCAGCAGCTGCAATCAATAATTTCATACAATTGATGCTGGTGTTTAAATTGACCTTCTACCATTCAGTTAAAAGTACAGGATCACAGTTCACATGTGAGGGCATTTTTAATACATGGAGCCCCCTTGGACTATTCCTTCCTTAATACAAAGCTCCATATGGAACTTTTCATAGAGATTTCTCTTTAACTTAAAGAGTTCATTCTCTATAGCATGTAATTTACTTTTTAGTAAGACAATATCAACACCACTAGCATCATTCTCTGTGCTATTATAAGACCAGTTGAAAATTGGATTCTCATTGCTTTCAATGACCTTCAGTAACTTCTCCACATTAAAAGAATTACCTTGTGAACAAAATACATGCTCTTGATTCAAATGAACAGTCTCTGTTTCATCAGCCATAGTCTCAGCACAGGTGGTAACCAGAAACAGCACAGCAATAAAAGTAAAAAAAACAGCTACCACCAAAAGCAGGTCTCCAGATCCAAAAAGTCAGTAAAATCCAAAAACGTATAAACCTAAGAAGGACCAGGAGTAGGCTGCAGGTTCCAGTATAAAAATTGTTTATTGTAGAACAAATCACAGAGTAAAAAACATAAGCGCTTTCGTAGGTATGTACCCCACTTCATCAGATGTGATTATATTACTCTAAAAGCACTAGTCACGTGTTGCTAAATAGTCGCATGACTTAAATATTTAAAACCACACGTACATTTTAATATATATATATATATATATATATATATATATATATATATATATATATAAAAATTCTTTGTTGTTGAAGTAATAACAATATACTTAAAAAATTCATATAAAGAAATTTCATATATAAAAAAACTAACAATTCCACTCAAATAAATATAAAGAATGTCCATGTCCACTATCTGCCTTAAGCCTCACAAACCATTAGGCTTCTAATGCCTCTGTCTTATTTCGGACATCACCACTGCTAATACTTTCAAATACCCTCCCTATTAGTAGGAATTTAAAAGTGTATTCATCATTGCTATCACTAATGTGTTTAGAAAGTGCACTGACTCTATCCTTTCTGTTACTGTGGTAAAAATGCTTCCTGATCAGATCTTTAAGTACTCTGTCAGTTTTTCCAACATAAAATCTTAAACATTTATGGCCTGAATGACTATGTCCCTCCAAAGCCTATATTAAAGAAAAGACCCCTCTTTAGATGAATTTTTTTGTATATATTTCTTTATATTTATTTGAGTGGAATTGTTAGTTTTTTATATATGAAATTTCTTTATATGAATTTTTTAGGTATATTGTTATTACTTCAACAAGAGAGAATTCATATATATATATATATATATATATATATATATATATATATATATATATATATATATATATTATATACTTTTAATATAAATGTATGTATGGTTTTAAATATTTAGGTCACGTGACTAGTGCTTTTAGTGTATATAATGAAAGTTAGGATGTAATATAATCACATCTGATGAAGTGGGGTACATACCTACGAAAGCGCTTATGTTTTTTACTCTGTGGTTTGTTCTACCTGTGGAACCTGCAGCCTACTCCTAGTCCTTCTTGGGTATATACATTTTTGGATTTTACTGGCTTTTTGGATCAGGAGACCTGCTTTTGGTGGTAGCTGTTTTTTTTTACTTTTATTGCTGTGCTGTTTCTGGTTACCACCTGTGCTGGGACTATGCCTGATAAAATAGAGACTGTTAATTTGAATCAAGAGCATGTATTTTGTTCACAAGGTAATTCTTTTAATGTGGAGAAGTTACTGAAGGTCATTGAAAGCAATTAGAATCCACTTTTCAACAGCTCTTATGACAGCACAGAGAATGATGCTAGTGGTGTTGAGATTGTCTTACTAAAAAGTAAATTACATGCTATAGAGAATGGACTCGCAAGTTAGAAAAGTCTCTATGAAAAGTTCCATATGGAACTTTACATTAAGGAAGGAATAGTTCAGAGGGGGCTCCGTGTATTAAAAATGCCCTCAAATGTGAATTGTGATCCTGTACTTTTAATGGCAGAAGGTCAATTTAAACACCAACATCAATTATATGAAATTATTGATTGCAGCTGCTGAAAGGGAAATACAATGGGAAGGATTCACGAAGGCTTGCACGGAGTGTAAGAGACGTGCAACACTCCATGCAAGCCTCGCGATCCAGGAACAGCCCTAAACTCCGTGTAAGAGACCAGCTAAAACGTCTCTTACACGGACTGGGCGTGGACATGCTAAATACCTCACTTGCAGCCAAAAGGTATGCAAATGAGGTATATTAGCGATCCATGAAGCAGAAACCAGTCCGTGTAAGAGACGTTTTAGCTGCAGAAATGTACTCAGTTGACAACTGAGTACGTTTCTGCAAATTCCACAATGGAGCCATGTCAGCTCCAAAAAAAGGGTGCATATGACTCAGGCAGCATGCCAATGGCCAAATATGTGGCCATTGGCAATATAACCTGATGCCAAAATATTAAAAATATAATTTTTTTTTTCGGCGATCGCCCATGTTTAAACCCAGCGCAGCCCCGCGCAAACGGGCTGCGCTGTATAAAACATAAAAATGAAGGTTATATGGTAGAAAGAAATGCTGGTGGCAGTGGAAACCACTTTATAGTCTGGGCAGAAAGGGCACAGCTAGTAAACTTGTGCCAGCCTACCTCAGGTGTGTGTGTATGTGTGTGTGTGTGTGTGTGTGTGTGTGTGTGTGTGTGTGTGTGTGTGTGTGTGTGTGTGTGTGTGTGTGTGTTTGTATATAAATCAAACCTCAAAGAATGTGTGTGTGTGTGTGTGTGTGTGTGTGTGTGTGTGTGTGTGTGTGTGTGTGTGTGTGTGTCAGCTACTTGGGCAGGGACATGAAGCACTGGTTGGACAGAGAGGGTGCTGGAGGATTTGCCTTGGCCACACAGATGAGATCTCAACCCTATAGCTGTGCCAGTGGGAGTCTTACTGGGGATCTGGAGAAAGAGGGAGAAACCAGTCCCAGACTGACTGAGGTCTCTGTGTGCTCTTAAGGGAAATTACACTTTACTGTGTGTGTACTTGTCATCCTACCAGTGTGTACACCCCTCACTGTTTCCAGTGGTGAGGATTGAAGCTCCATGATTACTGGGCCAGTGCAGGGGCATCACACCTTACTCTACTGGAAGGCTGATGATTTGCCTTAGAAATGGGTGCCCATTGAAAGTATGTGGATGACAACTGTAATCTTTGTATCAGTGTTTTATTTATTTTATTTTATTTTACATTTGTTGACCGGGCTAGTCCAACTGGATACATGTCCATTTTCAGTAGAGGCCCAGGGAGATAAGCTCCGGTTACACTATTAATTCAAAAGAGATATATAAAAAAAATAATATACATAGTCAATAAAGATTAAACATAAAGATCATCAGCAAGGTTTTACAAAAAAGAAAAAACAATGCAGTATTACAAGAAACATATTTACATAGGAGAGGTTTGACAATTATATAGAAGACTAGGAAAAAGAACAGATTCAAACTAATAATTAAGGTTGTTTTTTAAAGGCAAATGCTCAAATATAACAAAAACAACATGAAGTTAGTATATATACAAAGTGGAAACATATGTGGTCTCAGCAAGTTGATTATTACAGACATATGTATTCTGTGGTAATTACCTGAAGAGACAAGGCTAGATATCAAAGTAAGGAGGCTTACTATCACAATGTAAGGGTGTTAGGAGGAAGGAAAAAGCAGTAAGGATAAATGGAGTGGTGTTAGTCTGGATTAGTACATGGGCATAGCCATTGAGATTTAAGAAATATTTTTAGTTGCTTTTTGAAGAGTGGTAATGATGTAAGAAGATGTTAATTTGCTGGGAAGCCTATTCCAGGTTTTCCCTACAGAATTAGAGAAAAGAGAATCACCTGCTTTGTTGTAAGATTTTTGAATGGATACTAGTAATTTATCTGCTGAGCGAAGGGTAGTAAAATTTTTGTAGGGGGTGATGAGGCTACATAGAATAGGAGTATTACCTGGATGATACAAAGTCTTATAGGTGATAATAAGTTGTTGAGATTGTAGCTGATTTTGCAGTTCTAGCCATCCTAGCTGTTTAAGATTTTGGCAATGGTGAGTTCGAAATTGGGAGCCAGTGGCAAATCTGGCAATGTTGTTATAGGAGGTTGCCAATTTGTTGAGGTTGCTTTTGGAGAGATTAGTAAAGATGGGGGAGGCATAGAGGAGTGTAGAGATCAGATGGGTATGGGCAATGGTAGTTCTAGCTTCTGGGGTAAGGAAAGGTTTTATCCTGTAAAGGGTACCGAGTTTTCTGTTTACAGTTTTAATAGTCGAGTTAATATGGGAGTCAAAGTTCAGTGTGAATTTAAGTGTGAATGAGTGGAATGCATATTAATTAAATTGAATTGAATATAATTTTTTTTCTACAAGATGACTTTACCTTAAACTCTGTGCTAAATAAAAGGTGCTACAGTATTTGTATAAAAAAGTTTGCTATGATGTGATAATTGTTGTCTATATAGTTTAATGTATTTCTTTCTAAAATTGTATAAATAGCTATCTTCTGTAATCTGATGCCTTTATTTTACTCATTGTAGAGCTTTTCTCCCTGGGCCTCCATTTAAAATGAGTTTCTGATCCAGTGGACATTCCTGGTCAAAAATTTCAATAAATAACTAAATAAATAAATTAAATAAATAAATGAATAAATAAATAAATAAATAAATAAATAAATACATTTTGAGACTGTGGTATTTTGCAGTATTTCCCCTAACTCCAAGTTACAGCGATATCAGAGCAAGCATACCTAAATAGGAGGGGTGTGGGTCCACAAAACCCAAGTTAAGGAGTGCAGGGGGTAGAAACAGGTGGGATTGAAGCTCCCTTTAAAAATACAATAACAGTGTAACAGCAATGTTCAAAATTCACATTTTTTTTTTCAAGAATGCAGTTTAATTTACAAAGTGTCAAGACTCACATTATCAGGTCTACCACTTCTGAGAGGGAGCTATTGATAAGAGGATAGCACTAATGCACAATGTCAGAACAACTTGCTTCGAGTGGAATTATTTTAGACATTGCCTCCAAGTAAGCTAGTGCAGAAAGAATATTTGTGTTACTTGGAAATAAAGTGTAGTTGAGTTTTGTTTGTTAAAATTGCAGGGTGAACAAAAGACACCATCAGAAAACTACAGACTACCATTATGTTTTAATCTGTTTATAACAAATGCTGTACAAAATGGGATACAGTTATGTGTAATGGAAAAATTAGTAAATGTTAGATCATGGAAAACCAGCTCAGTAATGGAAAACCTTCAAAAATATAATAATCAGAGGTGTCATTTTACATGATGAAAGAAATAGATCATTGCATTGGTTTCTGTCAGTTTAAAGTATCTGAATTTGTGACTGGAAGAATATTTTAAAAGATATGACCTAAGATGAAAAAATACTGATTTTGTATTTATGTAAAGTTAGCCATGTTGTCTGCCTTCTTAGATTTGCTTGTGTATACTCTCAGTAAACCCTGTTCTGAATATATTTATTGCCTCAACATTATGTATTTTTCCAGGATTTTATTTGGAATAAAAATACGATAGTGCCACTGGCCTTGAACAGTTTTGGAAGTAGTTCACCTGCTCCAGGCTTGCTGTACCTCAAAAGTTTCCTTAGCAGATCAATGACCTGAGTAAAAGTCACTGAGCCAGATTTAAACTTGGCATTAAAACTTGTGTCTGAGATATTAAGGGACAGATTTCAATAGTAAGGGGTAGGGCTAGAAGTGAGAAGAAAGACATGGAAATTGAAAGCATCCACTAACAGAAATCAATCTGAGGACCTTTATCTACTAACCACGGGTGCATAGGTTCATAAGTTCATAGGTAGGTACTAGGCTATTGGCCCTAGGGCCTATATAAGCCTAGCCAAAAAGGTACTATGGCTTTCGCCACCCAAGAAAATTATTTTCCTGTGCCCCTGTCGAGCAGAGCCACAGAAGTGATCACCGGGGTGAATTTCTTATTTCCCATCCAATCATCAAAATTTTTCTTGAAGAGTGCTAATAAGGATCTTTGTTTGATATAGTTAGGTAGTTTGTTCCAGAGTATGGGAAGTCTCCGGGACAGGAATCTCTCCCTCCAGCATGTTCTGTTTATTGTGGTGGCAAGGTTTAGGTTCTAGAGCATGTAGCTCGGAGGGATTGGGATTTCTTAAAGTGGAGCATGTCCAACAGCTCTGGGTTTGACATAGCTTTGTATGTTAGGCAGAGATGGCCTCTGAGTAGGTGATATGCAATAGAGTAAAGATCGAGTTTTTTGAGATGGTCTGTGTAGAGCATTTGTTTGAGGCTGGCAAACCTGTTTGTGAGATATTTCTGCGACCTTTCCAGTTGTTGTAGATGTCTTGTGCGGTACATACCAAAAGGGGCGTTGTACTCTATATTGGGTCTAATGAATGATGAGTAGAGGGGAACAATGACCTCTTTTTTCCTGGATGAGAAACCTTTTGTGATGAGGTATACCATGTAGAAGGATTTCTTGACTACTGTGGTGATGTGATTATCAAAGGACAGACTACTGTCCACCTGTGTGCCAAGGTCTCTTATCATACTTTCGGTATTAAGTAAACTACCGCCTATGTGTACAGAGTTTTTACCAAAGGAGATGACAATGCACTTTTTGGCACGGAATTTGAGGCCATCACTTTGAGACCAGGCATCTGTCTCAGTGAGGCCCTTTTGTAGGATGTCCACATTTTTAGGAGTTTCGATTATGGCTCCTAGTTTGCAGTCATCTGTGAAATTCGTTAGCCAAAGACCTTCTGTGTTAGCCTGTATTTCAGAGAAGTAGATACCAAACAAGAGAGGACCCAGGACTAAACCCTGTGGTACTCCACTTGTCACTGGTCTGAAGTAGAATTTGGAGTCTGCTACTTTCACAGTGCGAGTTCTGTCAGTGAGCCAGTTGGCAACCCATCTTGTGACATAGGGATTTACATCTAGTTTAGTGAGCTTATCTATAATTCAAGAGTGGGGGATGGTGTTGAAAGCCTTGGCGAGATCTAGATAGACTGTGTGAACCACCTTACCTTTGTCTACAGCTTTGGTGACTGCTTCAAAGAAGTCTATGAGGTTTAGGAGGCATGATCTGCCTTTTCTTAACCCGAACTGGGTGGGGTCCAGAGTTTTGAGATTACCAATGTCTTTGTTTATAAGTTCCATGATGATACGTTCCATGGCCTTGCAGACCAGGCTCGTCAGGCTAATGGGGAGGTATTTCCCGGGGTCCGTGGTGGCTTCCCCTTTGTGGAGTGGGATAACCATTGCTTTGTGCTATTTAAGTAGGCACAAAGCCTGAGGTGAGGCTATGACTGAACATGGTACCTAGGTGGGGTGCCAGTTCATTCAGTAGTTCATGTAGAACTGGGATGTTGTGTTCTTGGCTTTGGAGAGTGTGTTTTTTACCTGTGCAGCTGTGATTACAGGAACTTTGCATTCTTCCGGTATAGAGATGGGCCCTTTAGGGAGTGAGGGGGGTAAAGTTAGCACTGAACCCATCTGCCAGGATGTTGGCAACATCAGTTGGTTCTGTATATTTAGTGCCAATGTGCTGTAACTCAGAGCAGATCTGAGTGTTTCCATTGAGATTCTTGACATAGCTATAGAATGCTTTGTGGTTGTCTTTATAATCAGTGGTGATTTTTGTTTTCGTAACTAGTTTTTCAAGATTTTATGAGGGATCTCAGCTTCTTATTGAAGCTGACCAGGGAGTTCCTCCAATCATGGGATTTACTCTTTTTTGCAACAGTTTCTTTCTTCTATTGTAGAGTTTGTTTATGGCAGGAGACCACCAGATTGGGTTCCGTTTTTTGGAGGATAGCATCTTGGTTCTGTTAGGGATAGCACGATCCATGCACTTGTGTAAGTGCTTATAAAGTGCATTTGTGTAGGATTCAACAGTCGTACCTCTATTGTCCATCTGCATGGGTATCATGAAGTTTGCCACTTCCGTCTTAAGAAGCATGAAGTTGTCGTTGGAGAAATCTTTTATGGTGGTTTCCATAATGGGGGGTGGGGGCGGGATGTGGATGTCTAGGGTGATTAGCTTGTGGTCAGATCTGACCAATGAGGAATTGACCTCTGGTGTGGAACATCGATCGCCCATGTTATTAATGACCAGGTCTAGGATATTGCTGCCTCTGGTGGGGGTGTGGATAAATTGAGCCAAGGCATTGGAATTTATGAATTCCAGAAAATGTTGAGCAAAAGAGTTGGCACATGAGTAGTTTTCCCAGTTAAGGGTGGGGATGTTGAAATTGCCCATTATTAGGGTGTTGGCTTGTACCCTACTATTTTCCAGTGTATCAAGAAATGAGAAGTGGGAATCCTGGGGTATGGTGGTGGATCTGTAGCAAGCTATAATTTGGACTGCAGCCTTGCCCAGAGTTAGTTGCAAGCTGAAGTTATGTCATGCCCTTCCAGTAGCATAGCTGACATTTTGCCCCGCTCCATGTCATAGAGGGCTAAAGCACTAATTATGAGCAGATGACCCAAAACCAATAAGTGGTTTGAACACTGGAGGAGCCAAGCAACCTGGGTGGGAATCACTGACCAACATCTTCTTACCTATGCTGAGGGATGGAGAAAGTTCAGTGCTGACACTTACTGAAGAAAAAGAGAGAGAGAGAGAGAGAGATAGAGTTGCACTGCATAGACTGTGGATATGTTTGTCTGCCATCAAACTGTGTTCATGTGCTAGTTGTCTTGGGGCATGATCAGGAAAATGCATGCTGAATGATGAAAGTATTGCAAGTGAGTGTCAAAGCAACTCATGGAAAGCCATTTTCAGTAAAATTCAAACTAAATTTTTTGCAGAAGTAAAGCTCCTGCCCCCCCCCCCCCATATCCCCTATGTTCTGAGACATATTTCACATCCATGTACAACTGTACCAATTTTACAGTCAGACAACGGTGGGGAAAAGTGAAAATACTGCTGGCAAAGAAAGCAGTTTGCAGTTAATTTACTTTGTGACTCTGTGTTTCACTGAAAGAGTGCTTGAGACAACTGACAGGTTCCGGCTGCTCTCACCCCATCACCCCATTTTCAATCAACTGGACTGATCAGAAGTGGAAAGGTTGATATTTGTCAGTCAGTGAAACCAAAAGGAGAGTATATACACACACAAACATATATATATATATATATATATATATATATATATATATATATATATATATATGTATACAGTGGATATAAAAAGTTTACACACCCCTGTTAAAATGCCACATTTTTGTGATATAAAAAAATGAGACCACAATAAATAATTTCAAAACTTTTACCACCTTTAATGTGACCTATAACCTGTGCAATTCAATTGAAAAACAAACAAATCGGTTAGGGGGAAAAATATAAAAAATAAAAAACGTACAATAAGCTGGTTGTATAAGTGTGCACACCCTTAAACTAACACTTTGTTGAAGCACCTTTTGATTTAATTACAGCGTTCAGTCTTCTTGGAGACACACCTGCCATCAATTAAAGAGACTGATTAATCCCAAATAAAGTTCTGCTGTCCTAGTAGGATTTTTCTGACATTTACTCAGTTGCCTGCTATAGCAAAAGCCATGGTTCACACAGAGCTTACAAAGCATCAAAGGGATCTCATTGTTGAAAGGTATCAGTCAGGAGAAGGGTACAAACAAATTTCCACAGCATTGGATATACCATGGAACACAGTAAAGATAGCCATCAAAAAGTGGAGAAAATATGGGACAAGACAAAAACTAGTCAGGGAGGCAGCCAAGAGACCTACAGCAACACTGAAGGAGCTGCAGGAATTTCTGGCAAGTACTGGTTGTGTACTACATGTGACAACAATCTCCCGTATTCTCCATATGTCTGGGCTATGGGATAGGGGTGCAGGATGGAAGCCATTTCTTATACAGAAAAACATCCAGGCCCAGCTAAAATTTACAAAATAATACATCAAGTCTCCCAAAAGCATGTGGGAAAATGTGTTATGGTCTGATGAGACCAAGGTTGAACTTTTTGGCTTCAATTCCAAAAGGTATGTTTGGCACAAAAACAACACTTTGCACCAGCAAAAGAACACCATCACCACGTTGAAGCATGATGGTGGCAGTATCATGCTTTAGGGTTGCTTTTCTTAGGCTGGATCTGGGGCTTTAGTCAAGGTGGAGGGAATTAGGAACAGTTCCAAATACCAGTCACTTTTCGGCCAAAACCTTCAGGCATCTGCTAGAAAGCTGAAGATGAAGAGGAATTTCACCTTTCAATATGACAATGACCTCAAGCTTACATCCAAATCGACAAAAGAATAGCTTCACCAGAAGAAAATTGAAGTTTTGGAATGGCCCAGCCAGACCCCAGACCTAAATCCAATAAAAAATATGTGGGGTGACCTGAAGAGGGCTGTGCACAAAAGATGCCCTCGCAATCTGACAGACTTGGAGCACTTTTGCAAGGAAGAGTGGGCAAATATTGCCAAGTCAAGATGTGCCATGCTAATAGATTCCTACCCAAGAAGACTGAATGCTGTAATTAAATCTAAAGGTGCTTCAACAAAGTATTAGTTTAAGGGTGTGTACACTTATGTAACCAGTTTATTGTAAGTTTTTTCATTTTTTATATTTTTCCTCTAACAGATTTGCTTGTTTTTGAATTGAATTGTACAAGTTATAGGGCACATTAAAAGTGGTAAAAGTTTTGAAATAATTTATTGTGGTCTCATTTTTTATATCACAAAAACCTGGCAATTTAACAGGGGTGTGCAAACTTTTTACATCTATGTATATAAAGAAAGACAGCCAACTTCTTTCCAAAACTGTTTAGCTTTATTAAGTTGTAAGATTTATCTAGCTTTGAAGTTAGCTTTTAGCTCGCACATCTACTTTTTTTGAGTATGACTACGATATCTTAGTTGACATTGCTGACTTTTTCTTTAACTGGACCAAATATTCTCTGGGATTCAGCAAGCAGCCATGCAGGAATAAGTTATTCCTGCACGGCAGGGACTGCTCCTGTACAGCACGGCAGTGCACCTTGCATATTCATGAAGGCGCACTGCCTGTGCTGTTAAACTTACATGGAACCATGCACGAGTGCAGGGGGTGTGTCTGAGAGCAGTGTTCTCACAATGCACATGCCACTGCACTCCAGAATTGCCTTTTAGCAATTAAAATGAGCGAGAACACTCAGAACACCCCCAACATGTCAGGATACCTCTCAACTGTACAGATTTTCGCAGAATGTCCAGAGTTTTGTCTCATATTTTGGTGTGTTCCTTTTAAAATCTGTACCTGTCTGGAAAATAGCTGAGGACTGACGTCATTAAATAATTACAAACATTTAAGTTTAAGACTCCACATCTTTCAAAAAATCCATGCTAATGCAAGATCTATCATCAACTGTCTAAAAGTTTGTAAGAGCAATATTTAAAATCTGTCCCTATTTGTTCCCCCATCATTTTAGGGTTTGTCCAGAGTTTTTGCTCCAAGAGGTTGAGAGAGGTATGCCCACCATGAAGCAGAAAACTGATAAAATAACAAGTTTAGCATTAGCAGGGATATTCTGAAGGGTATAGATAAAATAACACAACAAAACAATATGATGGATAGGAGGTATGGCTAAATATTTCTCTATTTCTCTTACAGCTGCAGCTGAGTGAGCTGTGAATCAGGAAGCCCATGCAAGTAGGCTGCAAAGGCTGTGTCGCGAGAATGGTGAGTAACAATCCTGCTTGTAGTAGTCATACCAAATAAATATAAAAGTAGTAGAAAGTCAGCTGCCAGTATAAAAACTGTTTTGTGTATAGGTTGTACTGAATAAACCAGACAATATGACAGTAATGGTCTCATATAGGTCGTATTTAAATAAAACTGTAACTGCCTGGCAATAAAGCTCTAAATCCTTGACTGGTTGTGTTTACACTGGTATCATATGACATTTTTAGTGTTGCATTCTCTGAATAGTAATGTTGTATTAACCACTGTTACCCACACTGTGCTACATAATAAAAATGTCTAGGAATGTTTGTATAAGACTGCTGTATTTACAAGGTTAGAGTGTACAACTGAGAGAGACTTAGACAGAAAACCGTGAAGAGCTAGACAGCAATACCCAAATAGCACACTCTACTGTAACATAAATTGTTGTATTTTAGCAGATACAGTGATCGTTCGAATCCTGGGAGTGGTAGTAAGCTGTATGCATAACCATACCTCTCAACTGTACAGACTTGTTCAGAATGTCCAGATAATTGGCTCATATTTTTTGCCTGTTACCCAGTCCCCCTGGCAAATCAGTGGGATGAGCTCAGAATTTTAGGCAGCAAATAATGACATACATCTGATTTTCAGTCCTCAAAACCTTCAGAAAATGTATATGAAAACAAACCTGTCACTCTAGCAGCTCACCAAAAGTTTATGAGAGCAGTATTCAAAATATGTCCCATTTCTACCCCCATGTTGTCAAGCTATGACCAGAATGTGTGCATTAACAAATTGAAAGTATGTGCATAATATTAACTGGGAATTTGGGAATATGTGTGGAAGCATTCAGGTAGTGTTAAACATTCTCTCCACAGGTCTGTCAGATAAGAAAGCTGTGCCTGCCAATAAAGATTGAATCCTGGACTGGTAGTGTCTACTCTGGTATTGTATGGCATTTTTAGTGTTGCATTCTCTGAATAGTAATGTTCTATTAACCACTGTTACCCACACTGTGCTACATAATAAAAATGTCTAGGAATGTCTGTATAAGACTGTTGTAATTACAAGGTCAGATTGTACAACCAAGAGAGATGTAGACAGAAAACAGTGAAGCAATAGATAGCAATATTCAAATAGCACACTCTACTGTGACTTAAATTGCATTTTTAGCAGACACAGCAATGGTTTGAATCCTGTGATTGGTAGTAAGCTGTATGCATAATCATACATCTCAGCTGTACATATCCTTTCAGAATGTCCAGATAATTGGCTCAGATTTTCTGCCTGTTCCCCTGTCCCCATGGCAAATCAGTGGGATGACCTCAGATTTGTAGTCAGCAAATAATGACATACATTTGATTTTCAGGCCTCAAGTTCTTCAAAAAATGTATATGAAAACAAATCCTGTCACTGTATCAGCTGTCCAAGTTTATGAGAGCAATATTCAAATTATGTCCCATTTCCACCCCCATGTTGTCAAGCTTTGACCAGAGTGTGTGCAATAAGAGATTGAGAGGTATGTTCAGAATATTAACTCGGAATCTGGGAATATATGTAGAAACAGTCAGGTAGTGTTAACAAACATTCCCGCCACAGGTATGCCAGGTAAGAGATATAGAATTTAGCTATAAGACAGCTGAAGTATAACATACCACTGGCCTAACCAAGGCCATAGGGTAGTGTAATAATACCTGTACCTTAATGATTAGAGCAATGATCATTAATGTTGTGAGAACTACATGGATATATAAGTTGTTAATTGACATCTCTCTTCCCCCCCACCATATCTGCAACAATAATCTAAATACACAAATCAAGGGGTATGTTTACACCAAACCTACTGTTTGAACATATGTGTTATTGTTCAATAAATATTGAAATGTGTTTCTCTTAATGTTCCATGTTGAAATACTATCATTGATGGCCTGTTGCTATCAATGTAACCTGCATGCCATTGTAATGGCCACTGTGGTACCATATATGCATGTGTTCTGTTTGCTATGCAACTGTTCCAAATCTGGTATTTTGGGTTAATGGGAATATCTATGCATGCTGTTATAATTAATCCTGAATTGTGTTGACTATTACTAACCCACATATGTTTTAAAATTGTAACACCATAGCACATTTGGGAAGGCTGGCCCCAGCAGATCCACCTCTCCCACCTCATCTAGGCATGGCACCAGGCTACAGCACATCTGGGACCCACCCTGGGACCTCCTCATCCTCTGGTCCTGCACCACCTTTGGATGGAACCACTTCAGGGAATGGGGCTTGCCCCCCCTGGGAGCGGGTGCGAACAGGAAACTGTCACCCATAGGCAGGTCTGGGGCTTGGTGCGTAGCAAGCTCTGCAGGGAGTTTGGAGATCTGCTACACCAACTTGAGGGCCATGTGGTGCATTTAGAGGGTCAGCCTGCCCCTCCTACCCAGCCCCCAGAAAAGCCACCTTTGGGGCATAGAAGGTGCAGTGGTGACTGCCTATGAGTGGGGACCTCAGTCTCACTGTTTCCATTTGGGGACTCTTGGGCTTCCATCATTCAAGCACCCCTACCTGTCCAAGGTGGTTACCCCCCACATGTGTCATATACTGCCCCTGTATGCTGTCTTGTCTGTTTCCTACCCAACCTACCTCCCCATATATACCTGCTATCTTTCCCCAACATCCAACTCTCACCTTTAAAAAAAAGGCAATCTATTCCCAAAAACAAAATATTTCCCCATACATAGCTGTCCATTTTGCACACATGTCCACTGGACAAATGTAATCTGGTCTAACTGGCTTCACAACACATTATTGTTGTCCTGACCCCTCTCTCAGGGGTTTGAGTGTCCAAATCTACCTCCAAATTCAGTTCATATGTAGAGCTGTTGTAGAAGAAATGGACAGTTATGGACTTTCCCTACACTCGTGCTGCACATCCCTAGCTACTTTCCTTATTGTCTTTCCCTCTGCATGCCCCCTCTTCACCAAATACCTATCACCCCTTTTTCTTTTCTTTTAAAGAAATTAATGGGGGTAAGCAGGAGTAAGCACTTTAAAGCAGTAGTAAGCGAGATTAAGCCTGTTTGTGCGACCCTAATCAATGTCTACAAAGAATAAGCACTTTTCAGGCTTTCAGTAAGCATATTTAACTGGAGGTTAGCATTGCTTACCATTGCACAAACCCATGCAAACCCACTTACAACTGCTTAAAAGTGCCTTAGCCACTCTGTATCCAACAGCCCTTGTTCTGCCCAGCAACAAAATAATCAGCCCTTGCAATTCTTGAACCCAGGACCCTGCACACCACAGAAACAGTTATTTATAGGTTCATAGGTTGGTACTAGGCTATCAGCCCTAGGGCCTATACAAGCCTAGCCATAACAATTCCCTGGCTATTTCTTCCCACACTATTTACTTCCCTGGACCCCTTGTCTAGCAGGGCAACTGACGTGATCCCCGGGGTGAATCTCCTTTCTCCCATCCAATCATCAAGGTTCCTTTTGAAGAGGACCAAAGAGGCACTCTGCTTGACATGTATGGGCAATCTATTCCAGAGTCTGTGGAGTCTCTGGGTCAGGAACCTATCTCTCCAGCATGTTTTGTTTATTGTAATGACAAGGTTTAGATCCCTAGAGCGTGTGGCTCTGAGGGATTGGGATTTCTTTAAGTGTAACATGTCCAACAGCTCTGGGTTTGACATGGCCTTGTATGTTAAGCAAAGATCGCCTCTGAGTAGACGATATGTGACAGAGTATAGCTGGAGTTTTTTAAGGCGGTCAGCGTAGGGCATCTGCTTTAGGCCTGTGATTCTTTTAGTGAGGTATTTCTGTGGCCTTTCCAGTTGTTGCAGATGTCTTGAGAGGTACATACCAAACGGGGCATTGTATTCTATAATGGGTCTAATGAGGGATGAGTACAGTGGGACAATGACCTCCTTTTTTCTGGATGAAAAGCCCTTAGTGATGAGGTGTGCCACATAGAAGTATTTCCTGACTGTTGTGGCGATATGGTTATCGAAGGTGAGACCACTGTCCACCTGTGTCCCTAAGTCTCTTATCAAACTTTCAGTGTTTAGTGTACTGCCACCTATATGGTAACTCATGGATACATGTTTTTTCCCAAAGGGGATAACTATACATTTCTTGGCACTGAGCTTGAGCCCATGGCTCTGGCACCAAGCATCTGTTTCTGTAAGGCCCTTTTGTAGAGTATCCATATCATTTGGGGATTCAATAATGGCTCCCAGTTTGCAGTCATCTGCAAACTTTGTTATCCAGAGTCCCTTAGTGTTGGCCTGTACTTCAGAGAAGTAGATGCCAAACAAGAGCGGTCCCAGGACTGAACCCTGAGGTACTCCACTTGTCACTTATCTGGAGCTGGATTTGGAGTCGGCTACTTTTACAGTGTGGGTTCTATCAGTAAGCCAGTTAGCAAACCATTGGGTGACGTAGGGATTAATGCCCAGCTTAGTAAGTTTATCTATGATTCCAGAGTGGGGGATGGTGTCAAAGACATTGGCAAGGTCTGGATAGGCTGTGTGGACCACCTTACCCTTGTCCATGGCTCTGGAGACTGATTCGAAGAAATCAATCAAGTTTAGGAGACAAGATCGGCCCTTCACGAACCCAAACTGGGTGGGGTCCAGTGTTTGAAGGTTGCCAATGTCTTTGTTTATAAGTTCCATGATAATACACTCCATGGCCTTGCAGATAAGGCTTGTCAGACTGATGGGACGGTAGTTTCCAGGATCCAAGGTGGATCCCCCCTTGTGGAGTGGGATAACTGTAGCTGTGCGCCACTCAGTGGGCATGAAACCTGAGGTGAGGCTATGATTAAACATGACACTTAGGTGAGGTGCCATTTCATATTGTAGTTCATGTAGTACACAGCCTGGGATGTTATCTGGTCCCATGGATGCTGTATTCTTAGCTTTGGAGAGTGTGTTTTTTACCTGTGTGGCCGTTATTACCGGAATTTGGCAATCTTCCAGTATTGAGATGGGCCATTTAGGGGGTGAGAGGGGGGTGAAGTTGGCACTGAATCGATCTGCCAGGATATTGGCAATATCATTGGGATCAGTATATTTTATGCCATTCTGTTTTAGCTCAGAGCAGATCTGAGCATTGCCATTTAGATTCTTGACATAGTTATAGAATGCCTTGTTGTTGTCTTTGCAATCTTTGGCAATTTTATTTTCGTAACTAGCTTTGGAGGATTTTATGAGGGATCTCAGTTTCTTACTGAGGCTGGTAAAGATGTTTTTTGCAGCCTGGGATTTTTCTTTTTTCTGCAACAGTTTCTTCCTTTTGTTGTAAAGTTTGTTTATGGCAGGGGACCACCATATTGGCTTCTTTTTTTTTGGATGAGGGCATCTTGGCTCTATTTGGGATGGCACAATTTATGCATGAGTGGATGTGCTCGTACAGTGCCTTAGTGTAGGATTCAGCAGTTGAACTTTCAGCTCCCATCTGCATGGGTGTCATAAAGTTTGTCACTTCTGACTTGAGTAGCATGAAGTTGGCTTTGGAGAAGTTTTTTATGGAGGTTTCCTTACTGCGGGGTGGGGGTGGGATGTGGATGTTAAGGGTGATTAGCTTATGGTCAGACGTGACTAATGAGGGGGTGACCATAGGTGTGGAGCATCGATTTCCCATCTTGGTAATGACCAGGTCTAGGATATTGGAGCCGCTGGTGGGACTATGGATTAGTTGATCCAGGGCGTTGGAATTTATGAATTCCAAGAACCGTTGGGCAAAGGTGTTAGTACATGAGTAGCTTTCCCAGTTAATGGCAGGGTAGTTAAAATCACCCAGTATTAGGGTTTTTGGTTCTATCTTAATATTTTCCAGTATGTTTAGAAAGGTGTAGTGAGAATCTTGAGGTATGGTGGGGGATCTGTAGCAAGCTACAATTTGGATTGCAGTCTTACCTAGTGTTAGTTGCACCTGGAGAATTTCAGACGCATTGTGTTGGGCAACTAGCCTGGTGGTGTGAATATCCTTGGTGAATATTGACACTCCTCCACCTTTAGTGTTTTGGTCCTGCTTTGGTGGCCGAAAAGTGTGGTAAGAGTTGTAGCCTGCTATTGCGGGGTGCTCTCTGGAGCCTTGAACCAGGTCTCAGTAGCTGCACAGATATCAATGTTCTCCATTTTTAGGAGTGCCTCGAGAGAGTGCATTTTGAGGTTTAGACTTCTAGCATTGAGTAGCATTACCTTCAGATTTTGCATGCTTGTACCTGTTACGGTGGTGGTTTTGTTCTTTGAACTTTGCCTAAAAAAGGCACTATAGGGGTGGCAAGAGCCTTAGCCAGTAACCTGAATCCCAGAGGCGACAGGTGCAGATCATCTCTGGCAAAGCATCATGGTCTGGCAATCATGTCGTCCCAGGCAGACAGATATTGGATCCCCTTTGAATGACACCAGAAGCTTAGCCAATTGTTGAAGTCAATCATTTTGTCCTTATATTGTGGTATCATTCTGGGCGAAGGCAGGATGCTACTCAGGTCTAGGGTCATACCTGCCTGGGCCACATGATCCGAGAGCTCTTCCATGTCTCTTTTCATTTAGTCCAGGGAGGTACGTCTCAAGTCATTCACTCCAACATGGACAATGACAGAGTCATATTTGTACTTGTTGTGGAGTGACTTGAGTGCATGCGTTATGTGGCGGATCCTGGCACCCAACAGGCAGCTGACTGTAATTTTCTCCTTGTTCAGCCTGGTGAGAGGGACATCAGTGTGCCGGACTATAGAGTCACCTATGACTAAAGTGTTAGGTACATTGTCTTGCCTTAGGGGCTGTTGCTGGGTGGCACACAGGTGTTTTGAACTATGTGACACTTTGGTTGTGATTGGTGTTTGCTTGCGTTTCAGCTTCAGAGGTCCTGGTTGCTTGGGCAGGTTACAGTTAAGGGCATCTGCATATGTGGATTTAGTGTTGCTATATGTGAGTGTTGGTGGTGTGGGTTTAGAAGGGCTATGTGTTGCTTGAGGTGTAGTGTGGGTGTTAACCTTCTCCTCTTGACTGTCTAGCACAATCTTGGGTAGAGAGAGCTTTGCTTCCAT